>NC_081557.1:94461628-94536010 GCF_022355385.1 Mustela nigripes
GCTGAGAGAGAGGAGGAAGCAGGCTCCCTGCTGAGCAGAGAGCCCAATGCGGGGCTTGATCCCAGGACCCTGGGATCATGACCTGAGCTGAAGGCAGAGGCTTTAACCCACTGAGCCACCCAGGTGCCCCGAAACAGAAAATTTGAACAGACGGATTACTAGCAATGAACTCGAATCAGTAATCGAACAACTTCCAACATCAAAAGTCCAGGACCAGATGGCTTCACAGGCAAATTCTAACAAACATTTAAAGAAGAGTTAATACTATCCTTCTCAAACTATTCCAAAAAATTGAAAAGGAAGGAAAACTTCCAAATTTACTCTATGAAGCCGGCGTTACCCTGATACCAAACCCAGACAAAAAACACCACTAAAAAAGAGAACTGCAAGCCAGTATCTCTGATGTGCATGGATATAAAAATCCTCAACAAGGTACTAGCAAACCGAATCCAACAATACACTAAAAAAGTCATTCACCACAATCAAGTGGGATTTATTCCTGGGATGCAAGTACGTTTCAATATTCACAAATGAATCAACACAATACATCCTATCAATAAAAGAAAGGATAAGAACTGTGTCATTGTAAAGGACACAGAAAAACCATTTGATGAAGTACAACATTCATTCATGATAAAAACCCTCAACAAAATAGGTTTTGAGGGAACATACCTCAACATAATAAAGGCCTTATTTGAAAAACCCACAGCAAACATCATACTCAATGGGGAAAAAATTGAAGCTCTTCCCCTGAGATTAAGAACAAGAAAGGTTCGTCTCCTCTCAGCATGTTTATTCAATATAGCACTGAAAGTCTTAGCCACGGCAATCGACAACAAAAAGAAATAAAGGCATCCAAATTGGTAAGGAACAAGTAAAACTTTCACTATTTGCAGATGACATGATACTCTACAGAAAACCCAAAAGACCCCACCAAAATATTACTAGAACTGATAAATAAATTTAGTAAAGTCACAGGATACAAAATTGATGTACAGAAATATGTTGCATTTCTGTACCAATAATGAAGCAGAAAGAAAAATAAAACAATCTCATTTACAAATGCACCAAAAATAATAAAATACCTAGAAATAGATTTAACCACAGACGTATAACAACTATACTCAGAAAACTCTAAACAGTGATGAAAGAAATCGAAGACAACCAAAGAAATGGAAAGACACTGCATGCTTATGGATTCAAAGAATATTGTTAAAATGTCTCTACTACCCAAAGCAACCTACAAATTTAATGCAATCTTTATCAAAATAACAACAGTATTTTTCACAGAACTGAAACAAACAATCCTAAAATGTGTATGCCAAAAAAGATTTCAAATAGCCAAAGCAATCCTGAGGAAAACAAAACAAAACTGGAGGTATCACAATTCCAGGCTTCATAGTTATATTATAAAGATGAAGTTACCAAAAGAGTATGGTACTGGCACAAAAATAGAAACATAGATCAATGGAAGAGAACAGAAAACCCAGAAATAAACTCACAATTACAAGATCAATTCATCTTCAACAAAGGAGGAAAGAATATGAAATGGGAAAAAGTCTCCTCAACAAATGGGCAGCTATATGCAAAAGAATGAAACTGGTCCACTTTTTTATACCATACACAAAATAAACTCAGACTGGATTAAAGACCTAAATGTGAGGCCTGAAACCATAAAAATCCTAGACAAGAACACAGGCAGTAATGTCTTTGATATCAGGAATAGCAACATTTTCCTAGACAGGTCCCCTGAGGCTAGGGAAACAAAAGCAAAAATAAACAATTGAGATTTCATCAAAATAAGAAGCTTCTGCACAGTGAAAAAACAGTCAACAAACAGTCTTTTGTCATAGTGAATGACAGAAGATATTTGCAAATGATATATATGATAAAGGGTTAGTATCCAAAATCAATACAGAGCTTATAGAAGTCAATATGGAAAAAACAAATAATCCGATTTTAAAAATGGGCAGGGGCACCTAGGTGGCTCAGTGGGTTAAGCCTCTGCCTTCGGCTCAGGTCTTGATCTCGGGGTCCTGGGATCTAGCCCCTCATTGGGCTCTCTGCTCAGTGGGGAGTCTGCTTCCCCCCCTCTCTCTCTGCCTGACCCTCTGCCTACTTGTGATCTCTCTTTCTCTGTGTCAAATAAATAAATAAATAAATATCTTTAATAAAAATGGGCAGAAGACACAAACAGAAATACAGATGGGCAACAAAGCCATGAAAACATCACTTGTCATCAGGTACATGCAAATCAAAACTTCAATGAGATACCACCTCACATCTGTCAAAACAGCTAAAATAAAGAACACAAGAAACAACAAGTGCTGGCAAGCATGTGGGAAAAAAGCAACACTCATGCACTGCCGGTGGGAAGGCAAACTGGTGCAGCCATTGGGGAAAACAGTGCAGAGGCTCCTCAAAATTTAAAAACAGAACTACCTTATGACCCAGCAATCTCACTATTTACCTGAGAAATGCAAAAACACCAGTTCAAAGGGGTCCAAGCACCCCTATAGTTTATAGCAGCATTATCAACAAACAGCCAAATTATGGAAGCAACCCAAGTGCCCACCAATCGATGAATGGATAAATTCATGGATAAAGAAGATGGGGGATATATAAAGAGGAATATTATTCAGCCTCCCCCCCCCCCCAGAAAAAAGAGTCAAATCTTGCCATTTGCAACAATATGGATGGATCTAGAGAATATAGAGCTAAGCAAAATCAGTCAGTCAGGGAAAGACCAGTACCACAGGATCTCACTCACTATCTGGAATTTAACAAAACAAAACAAATGAGCAAAGGAAATAAAGAGAGAGAGAGAGAGAGACAAACAAGCAAGAAACAGACACTTAACTATAGATACAAAGTGATGGTTACCAGGAAGGAACTGGGAGTCGGGTGGGGGGCGGGGGTGGGTAGTGGAAATGAGTGAAATAGAGACAGGAATTAAAGAGTACACTTAGTTGCTGTTGTTGTTGGGTTTTTTTTTTTCTTCAAGATTTTGTTTATTTATTTGACAGCCAGACATCACAAGTAGGCAGAGAGGCAGGCAGAAAGAGGGAGAGAGAGAGAAGGAAACAAGCTTCCTGCTGAGCAGAGATCCTGATGAGGGGCTCAATCCCAGGACCCTGAGATCATGACCTGAGCCAAAAGCAGAGGCTTTAATCCACTGAGACACCCAGGCACCCGAGAGTACACTTATCTTGATGAGCACTAAGTCATGTATAAAATTATTGAATCACTCTATTTTACACCTGAAACTTATGTAACACTGTATGTTAACTGTGCTGGAGTTAAATTTAGAAACTTAATTACAAACAACAGCAACAACATGGAATATGTTTGCAATATTCAGATAGGTAAAGATTCCTTAAATGAAACACAAAAAGCAAAAACCAGATAAGAAAAACATATAAAATGGGACTTAATTAAAATGAAAATATTCTGTTCTTCAGAAAATATTTACACTTAGAAATCTGACAAAAAAACTTATATCCAGAATATATAAAGAACTAGAACATATAACAAAAAGAGAGTGAGCCCCATTAAAAATTAGACAAAAGCCTTGAACAGACATTTCACAAAAAAAGTTATAGAAATGGCCAAAAAGCATGCAAAGAGATTCTCAATATCCATAAGAGAAATACAAATTATAAAGTAAAACCCAATGAGATCCTACTTTATACCCAATACAATGGCTAAAATTAAAAAGACTAAGAGTGCCAGTTATTAGAAAAGTTGTAGAATTAAAGTCTCATGCATTGCTATAGAGTATATAGTGGTAGAGCCTTTAAAAAAAAAAAGAGTTTAGAAAATTCTTATAAAATTAGGCATACATCAACCCCTTGACCCAGCAATGTGACTAAGGATTAACCAAGAGAAATGAAAACATATCCACAGAAAGACTTCTACAGGAGTGTCAAAGCAGTTTCATTCATAATAGCTGAAAACTGGAAACATCCCAAAAATCCATTCAGAGGAGATAAGGATTAACAAATTGTGGTACAGGCAAACAAGGGAATTTTTTTAATTGAGCAATTTTTTAAAAGTGAACTGCTATAATAGTGTTGTATGGTGACAGATGGCAATAGAGAACGCCATATAGAGATGCTGGGTCACTCTTGTACACCTGAAACTAATGTAACATTCTATATAAACTATATTCAAATTTTTTAAAAATTTCAACTCCTGATACAAACTATATGGATTAATCTAAAAATCATTATGCTGAGGGGAAAAAATTTCACAAAAAAGAACACATACTGCATGATTTCATTTGTAGGAAGTTCAAGAATCAACAAAATGACTCCGTTGATAGAAAAGGTAATTGGGGTTGCTGGGGGGTGAGTGGGGAGGGAGGACTGACTGTAGGGGAAAGTTCTGCATCTGGCTTGGTATGCTGGTTACACAGAATTTTGTTTAAAAATTCATTCATTTATTTATTTGTTTGGTTGGTTGATTGGTTGTTTGTTTGTTTGTTTGTTTGTTTATTTAAGGGAGAGTGAGTAAGTGAGGACAGGAGGGGCAGCAGAGGGGGACAGAGATTTAAACAGACTTTGGGGTTGGATCTCACAATCCCAAGATCAAGACCTGAGCAGAAAACCAAGAATCGGATTCCCAACCAACTGCATCACCCAGGTATCCCTGGTTACATAGATTTGTCAAAACTCAGGGATGCCTGGGTGGCTCAGTGGGTTTGGCTGCTGCCTTAGGCTCAGATCATGATCCCAGCGTCCTGGGATTGAGTCCCGCATAGGGCTCCTTGCTCAGCAGGGAGCCTGCTTCTCTCTCTGCCTCAGCCTGCTTGTGCTCTCTCTCTCTCTGACAAATAAATAATAAATAAAATCTTAAAAAAAAACTTGTTAAGTTGCACAACTAAGATATGTGCATTTTATTGTTTCTAAGATATACTCAATTTTTACAAAAGCTAAAAACAATGCAGTTACATTAAACCTACAAAAACTACAAAATCTATAAATGAAAATTTGATATGATGAGGAAAACTATATTCAGAAGTCTCACAGCCTTTGATTGAGATATATATATCCTTTGATTGATATATATATATATATATATATATATATATATTTTTTTTTTTTTTTTTTTTTTTTCCTTTAATGAAACTAAAGCGGCACCTGGGTGGCTCAGTGGGTTAAAGCCTCTGCCTTTAGCTCAGGTCATGATCCCAGGGTCCTGGGATCAAGCCCCACATCTGGCTCTCTGCTCTGCTCTGCCTGCTTCCTCTTCTGTCTGCCCGCCTCTCTGCCTACTTGTGATCTCTCTCTGTGTCAAATAAATAAATAAATAAATAACTTTTAAAAAATGAAAATAAATATGGGGTACCTGGGTGGCTCAGTTGGTAAGCATCTGCCTTCGGCTCAGGTCATGATCCTAGGGTCCTGGGACCCTAGCCGGGCGTTGGGCTCCCACCTCTGCGGAAAGCCTGCTTCTCCCTCTCCCACTTCCCCTGGTTAGTGTTCCCTCTCTGGCTGTCTGTCAAATAAATAAAATCTTTAATAAATAAATAAATATAAAAATTGTCAAAAAGAAATAACATCTATGGGTTGAGGAGAAATAACATAAAACTAGACAATATTAAAAAATATAGATAAAAATAAATTCTAGAGTAATTTCTTTGAAAATATCAATAAAACAGTAAACTACCAAGCAGATTTAAATAGAAAACACATTCAAATCATTAAAAGTAAGAATTAGTCTTTATTCACAGATACAGAAGTACTTTATATTGGTATGGGAAATTTTAATGCACCACTCTAAGCTACAAATTCTGAAAATACAGATGAAATGCACAATTTTCTAAGAACACATAAACTTTCAGAAATGCCTTGAGAAAGAAGTCCATCTGGATACCAATAACCATGGAAGAAATAAAAATTTTTGCCTAGGGAGTAACTCCAAATGCTGTACCACATCTAAACAGTTTATCTAGTGAATTCTAACAGAGCTTCAAGGTAAGATAACTCACAAGTAATTGAGACTGTTCCGGAGCACAGGAAAAGATGGCGTGCTTCCCAGTTCGTTTTCCCAAACCAGCAATACTCTAATTCCAAAGTCCAACAAATGGAGCACAAAAAAAGGAAATCACAAACTAATCTCCCTATTAATATAAACAATATACTAATCTGGTAGCATGTTAAATATGCCAATTAATTAATCACTTCAATACCTCAGAATATTGAAAAGTAATTAGTTTAATAAATGAAAAGATGAAAAACAATTAAAATAAATGCAGTATTAAAGTAAATACAAAAGCTTCCCGATAATAAAAGCAAACCTCCTTAATCTATTAGAGAATATTTCTCACATATGGATAATGGACTAAGGTCCATTCACATTAAATTCAAGAACAAAAGCAGTGTGCTTATTGTCTTGCACTTTTCTGGAAACTCTAGCCAAATCAATAAAGTGTAGAAGAATTTGTTTAAGTGATAACTTTTAGAAGCCTAGGAACAAATTTCAGAGGATGCTTCTCCAAATAGAAAAAGCAAGCAAATTAAATGAAAACCACTAGTAAAGTAACTACATTAGAAATATACAAAATTAAGTGTTCTTCTATATACAAGTAATTAAGAAATTTAATAGGGGAAAAAAGCGATCCATTTTAAACAACCACCAGAAACATAAAATGACTACGAGACAACTTAATAAAGAAATGTGTAACAGCTTATATGAAAACTGTCAAACTTTACTGAGGACCGGAAAAGAACCCCTCTTTTTTAGAATGTTTAATATCTTGTACTTGTTAGTGAAAATACCAATGAAATGCCTAAAAAGTTAACACAGTAATTCCAATGTTCATTTGAAAGAATAAACAAGTTATAAATGGCAGACATCAAATTTTAAAAGATGGGTTATAAGTCAGCAATAAAAGGCATAGAATATTTGTTTTGCCGAATGTTAAAATGTACTATAAAGATACAGAAATAAAAATAAGAGTGTTGCAACAAGAGCAGATAGAAAAAGAACCAACTACATAAAATCATTTCTTCTATGATAAAAATGTCTCCTGGAATCAGAAGTTCTCTCTATAGGAGAGAAAGGAGTTGATCTCACTTAGCAGAGGAGGAACTGAGAACCAGATAATGGCGGGGGGTCGGGGAAGAGTCAGGAGGAGCAGCAGACACTGCACTGAGCAGGACTCAATCCTGGAACTCCAGGACCATGAACTTCGTGGGCACTTTATTCACTGAGCCACCCAGGCACCCCCCAGCTGGAAAACATTATTAACGATTATTTCTTAGAGATGGGATTAAAGTTATTACTTTTATTTTATGTATTTATTTATTTTTGAGAGAGAGCAAGAGAGAGAATGGGCAGGGTGGGCAGAGGCAGACAGAAAAGCAGACTTCCTGATCAGCAGGGAGCCAGATGTGGGACTCCATCCCAGAACCTCAGGACCATGACCTGAGCCAAAGACAGACACTCAACCAACAAGCCACCCAGGCACCCACTTTCTATAATAAATACAAATTTCATTTTCTGCATGTTGTGTTATTTTTGCCTAATCAACCATATTCATCATTTTGAGGAGAAAAAGAAGAATTGCGCAGTTTTGATCTCCAAACTGGTATTCCAGCAAACAGAAAGAGAAAAATGAAAGCCAGGTTTGGTCGGTTGGTAATTGGTTTGGTTCTTGAGGGCACAATACCCTCAAAAGGGTATTTAATACCCTTCATATATCAAGAGAGTCAAGTCTGGTCAACTTAATCAGAGTTTTTACAAAATCTATAGGGTAGGCAAGAAAGAAGGTAGGGGACTCCCAATACCTAGAGAGGAAAAGAGTATAGCCCATTACCCAATGGGAAAAGCAGCTGGAAGAGGGGAGGGAGAGAAGCCATCAAGGCAAGTTCTCAATTCTGCCCCCACAATTCCCACAAGCTTTGGGGAAGGTACAATAAAAATGCCTCACATAGTTTGAAGTCATACCCAGGGAGGGACTTGGATTTCACTTCCCATTTGGAACTGATAAGATGGCTTGTAGGCACATTGTGCCAACGTATACTAGAGTGAAAACAATGACATAGGTAAACACCGCCAAGGGATAAGGGGAAGGGAGAGAGGACCAATGATCCTGGGTCACATAAGGTCATCAGTGGGACATGATAACTTCCCCTAAGAGCAACCATCCTGCATTTCCTTTGACTGGACAGCAGCAGACACTCAGAGATGAGGTAACATGAATCACACTTCAATCAGAGCGTGGGGACCAGCAGAGAAAGTTGTTTCTTAGGATGGAAATTCTGCTACTGAAAGCTCATGCAACCATCTCTCTGTACCCAGATAGCACCTAGATAGCACCTAGACAAAAAGAAGAAAGGAAGGGTGAGCAAGGGAGATAGGGGAGGAGGAGGAATCCTCCAGCCTGCTAACAGAAAAGAAAGAAAGAAATGGGGAAGTAATTGGAATAATACAGTTTTAAACTATAAGAAACATTGATTGGCTGGTGATGGGAAAGTTGACTTTCGTTCCCTCACCAGCAGGAACAGTATTAATTCAGTCATAGAAAGATGGGAAAGCTACAGTGTTTTATATTTCTGAGTTCTTGTGGATTGACTTTGCCCCCGCTGTGATATCTATCGTGTGTTTACCACTTGTGGTGTGCCAGGCGCTGTGCTCAATGTTTTACCCTCCTATCCTATTCCATACAACAATCACAAGAGGCAGGTGGTAGCATAATCCTTGAACCACAGAAGAGCAAACAGCAATTTGAAAGAGTAAGTAAATTTTTACCAAGATTAGAGAGCAAATAAGTGACGGAGCAAAGACCTGAACCCAGTGGCAGAATCTCTCACCAGAAGCACTACTGAATGCCACCTACGTGCTGCTGTTACGCTCACTCTTCCGGTGTTCAAAGAGGTTAAATGATGAACCCAACCAGCAAGCAGAGAACTGGGTCTGGCTCAAGATATGCTAGTTTCTATATCTTGAATAATGTGTAAGTATCTTAACAAATCAACTTATTAAAATTTTACAGCTTATTGTTGCTCCCGTAACTATGGAAAACATACAGAATATGTAAACTCAATTAAGACAGAAGTGAGAAATGAAAAAAATTAAAAGGTAACAGAATATAAAGTTCAGTAAAGCTTTATAAATAGAAACTTTGTGGGACACCTGGGTGGCTCAGTCAGTTAAGTGTCTGCTTTTGACTTGGGTCATGATCTTGGGGTCCTGAGAACAGCCTTTGCAGGCTCCCTGCTCAGCAGGGAGTCTGTTTCTCCCTCTCCCTCTGCCCCTCCCCCTGCTTGTGTTCTGTCTCAAATAACTAAATAAAATCCTAAAAAAAAAAAATTTTTTTTGAAACTTTTTGAGAGACCGACAAGTTGTAAAAAGGAGTAAAATTATTGGTAGCCGAAAGGGAACAGTGAGAGAACACAATCATGGTAACGTAGCAATGAGGGATTACCACTAATCCCCCCGAATGGGTATGACGGAAGGAACTTATATGGAGTCTAAGAAATAACGCTGAGAAAACCTTGTGAATTTTACATGCTTAGATCTTATAAGAGAACCATACCTCTTACCGGAAAAAACAACTCAATAAATGACATACAAGACGAATGGTGTGGGACAACCGAAGTCTAACATTCAAGAAACAATGGCGGAAGGCATGGGAACGACATCTTGGACAGTGTGACAGTATTGGGTGTGCCTTACGAGGGGAAAGTATGGGCCGGACCTCAGCAGTTGAAGATAGTTAGCTAAGGTATGCTGCACCTGCATAACTGAAGGAGTGCAGAAAATACGTAAATACTAAAAATACAGCTAATGATTCAAATTCAAGTCATCAAGATGTGTTGATTCCTTTGCTAATAAAGTGATTTCTTGGGAGTCGTTTTCTGAAACACTTTCATGAGCACTTCAGTAACACGGGGACTTCACAGACAGCTCTAGTTGCTTGCCTCAGTTTGTTAATCACAGTTTTGACGAGGCCAGTGTCTTGAGTGTTCCAGGTCAGCTAACTGCCTTGTTCTGGGGCCAACAGGTGCACTCCTAACTGCAGTCGATGGTGAAGAGTCTTTATACTGTTGTGTTTCATATTTGAACCTACAGTAGGTTCTGGGCTACTTAAGAACGGGAAATAGTTCATCTCTGTGTCCCCTGAAACTTGTATGGCTACAGAGGAGGCACTTGGTGGATGAGGAGAAAGCAGGCACACAACCACCACTTGGTAAGGAGCACTAACTGAGAGATTAATGAATTTTTCAGCTGAAACCTATGCATGAAAGCACTTAACTCAGTTCTTGTACTACACTCCTCCATGCCAAGGTTGGAGAAAAATATGAAAAAATGACTGATTCATCTGAAACCTGCAAGTGTCCAGGAAGGTCTCCAACAAGAGCAATGGTGCTAAATATTGCCTTTTGGGGGTGGGTGTTTGATTTAACAGTATTAAAAAGTGAAACAAAAATTGAGATAAACTCTCTGCTCCCATTGGTTAGTCACCTTTTGGAAGAGAGATAAATTTCAGAAATTTGCAGACTGAATTTAAAGCCATCAGTGACCATTTGAAAAGAACACTTATTTACTTCACGGAAGATTCTACAGCTGTGTATTTACTACTTCCCAGAAGTTTCTAAAATCACAGATCTTCCTTCATTTATGCCGGGGTAATGTCCCAATAAACCCGCTGTAACTTGAAAATATCTTAGGTCAAAAATGCCCTGAACACACCTAACCTACAGAATATCATAGCTTAGCCTACCTAGCTCAACTTAAATGTGCTCACCTACATCAGCCTACACTTGGGCAAAACCATCTAACACAAAGCCTATATTATACTAGTGTTGAATAGCTCCTAAAATCGATCAGATACTATACTGAAAGTGATATAGATGTAGAATGGTTGTGTCAATCGTTTGCCCTCATAATTGTGTGGATGATGGGGAATTGTAGCTCACTGGTACTGCCCAGCATCCTAAGAAGGTCATATCACACACTGCTCTCCTGAGAAAAAGATCAAAATTAAAAATTCACAGTATGGTGTTTACCAAATGTGTATGGTTTTCAAACCACTGTAAAGCCAAACAGAACAAAACAAAACAAAAAACAGCCAACCAAACAAACAAAAGTTGAACTATCATTTTAAAATTCAACCTTAGGGATGGATCTCTTGATCTCAGGGTTGTGGGTTCGAGCCCCATGTTGGCTATGGAGATTACTAAACAATAAAAATCTTTTCCAAAAAAAAATCTATCTTGGGGTGCCTAGGTGGCTCAGTGGATTAAAGTCTCTGCCTTCAGCTCAGGTCATGATCTCAAGGTCCTGGGATTGAGCCCCGCATCGGGCTCTCTGCTCTGTGGGGAGTCTGCTTCCCCCTCTCTCTCTGCCTGCCTCTCTGCCTACTTGTGCTGTCAAATAAATAAATAAAATCTTTAAAAAAAAATAGGTTAGGTTTTTTTAATTTCTTTAAATGCAATCTTTCTATGCCCTTGATCTTACCTGGATTTATTTACCTTTTTGACTTGTGAGTTTTTATTTTTTCATAATTTCATCTCTGCTTTTGCAAGAAATATTAAAACTATTCATCCTCTCAGCTACATGTCAAATAATGAGACTGGGCCACTTTCTTACACCATACACGAAAAATAAACTCAACATGAATTAAAGACCTAAATGTGACACCTGAAACCATAAAACTCCTAGAGGAAAACACAGGCAGTAAGTGCTCTGACATCAGCCTTAGCAACATTTTTCTAGCTAAGTCTCCTCAGGAGAGGGAAACAAAAGCAAAAATGAACTATTAGGACTACACCAAAATAAAAAGGCTTTGCACGCAGGAAAGGAAACCATCAACAGAACAAAAAGGCAAACGACTGACTGGGAGAAGATACTTGCAAATTATTTATCCAAAAAGGGGTTAATATCTAAAATACATAGAGTGTATGCAACACAATACAAAAAACCAAACCAAACCAAAACAACAACCCGCCACAATTTGATTAAAAAATGGACAGAGGACCTTAACAGATGTTCTTCCAAAGAAGATATATAGATCACCAACAGACACATGAAAAGATGCTCAAAAATCACTAATCATCGGGGAAACGCAAATCAAAACCACAACAAGCTATCACCTCGTTGTCAGAACGCCTAGTACCAAAAAGATAAGAATTGACAAGTATTATCAAAAACATGGAAAAAAGGGAATTGTCATGCAATGTTGGTGGGATGTAAATTGGTGCAACCATTGTGGGAAACAGTAGACTGACTCCTCAAAAAATTAAAGATAGAAATACCATATGATCCAGGGATGCCTGGGTGGCATCTGTCTTTGGCTCGGGTCACGATCCCAGAGTCCTAGGATCCAGTCCCGCACTGGGCTCCCTTTCCCTTTGCCCCTTCCCATGCCATTCCCTCTCTTGCTATCTCTCAAATAAAACCTTAAGAAGAAGAAAGAAGAAAGAAGAAGAAGAAGAAGAAAAGAAATACCATATAATCCAGTCACTCCACTATTGGGTATTTACCCAAAGAAAATGAAAACACAAATTCAAAAAAAAAACATATGCACCCCTATGCTTATTGCAGCTTTATTTACAATACCCAAGAGAGGAAGCAACCTAAGCATCCACCAACAGATGAATGGATAAAGATATAGTATATAGGGGTGCCTGGGTGGCTCAGTGGGTTAAAGCCTTTGCCTTCGGCTCGGGTCATGATCTCAGGGTCCTGGCATTGAGTCCCGCATTGGGCTCTCTGCTCAGCAGGGAGCCTACTTCCTCCTCTCTGCCTACTTGTGATCTTTGTCTGTCAAATAAATAAATAAAATCTTTAAAAAAAAAAGATATAGTATGTATACACACACACACACATTAGTAAGCAGTATAAAAGAATGAGACCTTGCCATTTGCGACAATAGAACCATAGATGGACCTCGAGGATATTATTATAAGTAAAGTAAGTCATTGAGAAAAACCAATACCATGATTTCACTTATATGTGGAATCTAAAAAGCAAAATAAACAAACAAAAAAACAACCAGGCTCTTAAAAAACAGACAACAAACTGGTGGTTACTAGAGGGGAGGTGGGTGGATGGGTGAGCAAAACAGATAAAGGGGATTAAGAGGTACAAATTTCCAATTATAAAATAAGTCAGGGAGATACAAGGTACAGCATACGGAATATAGTCAATAATATCTTAATAACATTGTGTAGTGACTACAGCTATTATGGTGAGCACTGAGTAATGCATAGAATTGCTGAGTCACTTTTGTACACCTAAAACTGATATAACATTGTATACCAATTTATTTCAATAATAAAACAAACTAAAAATAAAATTTAAAAGGATCAGTCCTCTTAACATGTTCTAATAAAAAGTTGTGCTGTTGCAGTTCTAATTCACGCAGAGCTAGGGTTCTGCCCTTTTTAGACAACTATGATCTAATCTGACTATCTCAGCATGTGTTTTAAATCCTTACCAAAATGTGGGATGAGTTTCTTCTCTGTGAAATTTATTAAGCAATAAGATGGAAATTTCAGGACATCAATCAAAGATCTCTGTGCACTCTTTTCGAAGGCAGCACTATGCGAGATTCAGATATTACATCCCAGTTTCCAACCTCGTGTCACAATGGGATACCTTCAGCCACACTAAGCTAGAAACTCACCTGGTACCAAGGGTTAGACACCCATGTTCTGTGGACACGACAGAGCAAGGGTTCTCACTCCCTTTGCTCATCTGTCCAGAGAGAAATAATTGGTTTCTGATGAATCCAGTCATAACTCCTGAATATCATTTGAGGCAAGTTCAATGGGCAGCCTCTGTATGCTAATTAAGCATTAAAACAGCAAGCAAGCACAACTTCTAGAGACAGATTTCTCAAAGGAATCTAGCAAATGTTATGTATTCTCTTCCCCTGCTGTAATAAATACCATTTATTTCCCTGAAGAACCACATACTGTTAAGTGACCTAAAATTAAAACATCACAATTTGATGATTCCTTCCCTGTTTCATCATGCTAAGTATAGAAGGATGCAGTCGTTGGATAAATACTTCCTACAACATTAGAGTGAATACTTTGACCACCGGATAACGGGATTAATTAGGACTCTCCAGGTTGCTCTTGACAAAAGTCTACCTCCAGTCAGGCTTAGTGAGAAGGGGCATTACTACCTAACCAGTAAACATGGGGATTCAAAATGACAGCTGGACCTACCACTCACATAGCATCACCAGAGCTCACCTCTCTCCATCTCTCAACTTCCGGTCAGGAGCCAGCTTTCTTCATCCAAGCAGCTCTCCTGATGCAGCATGAAAGGCAGCTGCCCATAGACCCACATTCACATCTTTCCAGCTGAGCAACCACCATAGGAGAAAGAAATTTTTCTCCCCTGACATCCATGCGTCTTTCCCAGGAGGGGATCGCTGGGCCATGTGCCCATCCCTAAACCAATCCTTAGCCTGAGACACAAGGTCACGTGTTCACAACCCACACAACAGAAAGACAGGGCACCAGCCTGGAAAGGTTTACAGCCCGACAGCTTGCTGGGTGGAATAAGGGGGGGACTGATTGCCTGAGAGGGAGAGCTTTGGCAGATAGATTGCTACTAGAGTCAGGCGTTTCGAAGTGACAAATCTCATTTTTTTCCCCAAACAACCAAAAAAAACAAGCCTATAAAAATACTATACGATCTTACATATATGTAGAATCTTTAAAAAAGGAAAAAACATGCTTGTAAATACGGAGCACCAACGGGTGACTGCCAGAGGTGGGTGATGGAAAGTAGGCAAATGGGTGAAGGGGGTCGAAAGGTACCAACTTACACTTGTAAGTCTTGGGGATGTAATGTGCAGCATGGCAACTCAGTTAATAGTACTGTGTTGCATATTTGAAAGTTGCTAAGAGAGCAGATCTTAAAAGTTCTCAGCACAGGAGCGCCTGGGTGGCTCAGTGGGTTAAGCCTCTGCCTTAGGCTCAGGTCATGATCTCTGGGTCCTGGAATAGAGCCCCACATCGGGCTCTCTGCTCAGCAGGGAGCCTGCTTTCCCCTCCCCCTCTGCCTGCCTCTCTGCCTACTTGTGATTTCTCTCACTCTCTGTCAAATAAATACATAAATTTTTTTTTTAAAGTTCTCAGTATAAGAAAACAATCTTTAATTATGTATGCGGATGTTACTGCAGTGATCAATTCACAGTACACACAAATTACCAAATCATTACACTGTACACTGGTGCTAATATAATGTTGTATGTCAAATATAACCTCAATTTTGATAATGAATTCAAGAAAAGAAATGCCACTTCTCTGGTACTACTCCAGACATTGGGGGTGTGGCCCAGCAATCCATAGGGAAACCCTACAGGGGATTCTAACCATGCAAAGTTTGAGCATCATTGGCCTAGCTGATGTTTCCACATTCCCACTCAAGTGAACAGATTTTTTTTTCAGCGTTAGGTAGTTAAGAGATAATACTTGAGATCCAGGATTGCAAAGTATTTCCATAAAAGGCTAAATTGTAAACATCTTGGGCTTTGTGGACCAAGAGGCAAAATCAAGGTTATATAAACATGTAATCCCTTAAAACACAACCATTTAAATATGTAAAAACCATTCCTGGGTGGTGGGCTGTACAAAATCAGGCAATGGGACATATTTGCTAAACTCTGGTTAGTAGTTGAGGGGTAGACAGGCTTATTTTAAAAAGAAAGAGAAAAGAGTGAGGGTGAGGCAGGGGGAGAAAGAGAGAAGATGTATTTCTATGTGCAGAAAAAACATTCACTTTCAGTGGAAAAGACACGGACTCCCGTTTAAGTCTGCAGCATTTCTCAGTGAAAGATAAACACATCAACCGAGAAACCAGCCCTGTAGTGGCAAATGACACAATCACTGCCATCACCCTTGGCCAGCACTTCAGACCCTTTCCTGTCAATGCTTTCGTTCATAGGGTCAAAGAGCCATTGAGTGTCTGCCCTTGAGAAGTCGAGACACCAAAGTGAGATGGAAAACATTAATAATGTGCATATGGAAGGAGAGAGGTTGGGTGATTTTTGTGGCTCTATTAACCCACTTACCCTCAAGGGGCTCTTTTAAGATCTCACTGTGTGATTGAGGCCTGGGACAAAACCAACGCATGTGGACTAATCCACCCTCCATTGGAAATGACACGGAAATGTCATCGACCTGATTTTGCTCAATTACAGATACAGAAAACCACCAAGGACCACTCTCCATAGATACCCACGTGGGTAGCCAACCCTACTTTTCCATCCATGTTTCTAGCCACTCCTTTTAGATATCTACTGCTGGCTCCTCTTACCCTTCCTTCCACAATATATCCTGACCTTGCTCATGTTTTGTGTTAGGTCTTCTTCCCTTCTCAACTATAGCCTCTCTTTGGGTGGTCCATTCCCATTCAATTACCATCTCTAGTCCACGACTCTAGCATACGCCAGTCCAGAGCTACTGACCTTTAAGTGCTGTATCTCACTGCCTACTGAACAGTTACATGTGGTTGTCTCTGTGTCCAAAAATTAACTCCACCTTCCTACCCCTCAACGCCAACGTGCCCTTCTTCCGACACGTATGACTTCAGGAAATGATACCACCATCCAATCTGTTACTCTAATTTGAAATCTAGGAGTCATCCTTGAGACCTCCCTGTCCCTCAACATCTCCTTACATATTTACACAATCACAAAACCCTATTGTACTTTCTCCCTCTCTCAAAACTGTCCACTTCTCTACCTGCCTCCTACTCCAAACTACCTTCATTCTGTCCTTAAATACTACTGGGGCCACCTGGCCACCTAGGTCCGTTCTTGGCCCTCCCTCCACCAATCCATTTAAATCCAAATACAACCAACCTCTGCCTTTAAATTTTTTTCAAAAGCTGTATAAAGCCCAGAGTGTCTCAAGGGGATGTGTGGGGACTAACTGCACCAAGTCCTGGAGTGGATCTTGTTAAAATGTTGCCTGTTGAGTTACGTCAAACCCAAAGAATCCAAGTCTCTAGGGATAGGCCTGAGGCACTAATTTTTAACCCCAAATCCTTTCTTGTGTTTACAGAACCTTCACAATCTGACCTCCTGCAGTTCCAGGCAAGGTTAGGGCATCTGATTCATGATTCCGTCCCCAAGCGTACGTACACCACCAGAAGAAGCACTCACGGCACTGGTTAGGATGTGTTCAATGCAGTATTCCCTGCCAGGAGCCAAGTCCCAGGAGGGAAGACACTACGCCTGCATCTACCCCTCCTGCCCAGGACAGTGGGGCACAACATCTGTTTAATATTCATTAGCAGGCAGAACCAAAGAGAATATAGATTTTCTTCACAGCATGGTTGGTTAAACATGACTGAAAATGTCTTCATTTGTTGATAAAGTGTACAGACCAAGAAAAGAAAGGGCTCAGATAACAATGAATGGACTAATTAATTAGTGGCCTGAAGGAGAAAGTTTAATCTTCAAAATCAAAGTAATTATTTAGAGGTTGATAACAAGCTCTCCTCCAGTCTCCAGCGAGATCAAATGAACAGAAATAAGCTTTGGATAGCATTCAGAGTGTTTCTGATCATACGTACTATATGCGTAAATACAAATCTTTAAAAAAAAAAAAAAAAAAAAACAGGTTGAATTTTCTCTGGCATAAGAGACCTCTCCCCTCCATCCCGCTTTTCCTTGAGCAATTTCCTTTAGAAAACTTGCAATCACATTCTTTCTCTGCACTTTTGAAGTGTATGTAGATCTTTTCAAAAAGCTAAATAAGCCTCTTGACAGCTTTACAACCCAAGAATGTCTTTCTCAAGGACCTAGCAGCCATCTCTTTAAAATGCAAACATAAACAAAGATGGCACCTGTATCTCAGCCTTCCTGAGCATTTAACTTGGACATCTGGCCTCAAATTCTAACTATCTACCTGTCATAGAGATTCGAGGAGCTTTATTATTCTTCCGGATAAAGAGACTTCGCAAACCCAGATGGTCAGCCCAATTACCCAGTGAATTCAGGATGAGCTGTGTGTGACAAATGGTGCTGTCAGGGCCTCTGACCCAAGGACTAGTTACGATTTATCTTGAGCACATGGAGAGGAGAGGTTCTATGTGCCTGGCTATATGCAAAGGTGAGATTCCTCTGTCTTTTCTCTTTACCTGATTGTCTGGGATGCACATGGTTGTATGCTTATACAATAATACAACTGTCCCTCCATCTTTGTGGAGAGGTTTTCTGGGTTGGCAGGAGGTTTTGTTTTCCATTTTATTTCCCTAACAGTACCAACCACAAGCCAGACAGACTGAATGAAGGTGGTGAATTCATAACTAAAAACTCATTTACCAGCAGTACAGGCAAGCTGAAGCCGCTGAGCGTTTCACTAAAGCTAGTATAATTAGAGGGCCCTGCACAGCTGGGTTGGGAGTAGGGCACAACCTGCCCTGAAAATACAGTCTTTCCTCTAGTGGGTTACTTCTGCCCATTGTACTCCGGTCTCCACTGACTTCTTCATGTAAAACAAAAACAAAGAATCAAAAGCAAAAACAAAAACAAAAAAAAACTGGCGTATTTGGCATATTAGCAAGGGAAAGCTCAGGCAGGACAAGCTCATACCCAGACCCACAGAGGGGCGTGTGTGGAGCCCAGGGAAATTTGCGAAGGCGAATTTATAAACATAAGTGAGGAAGTGGTTGGGATAAAAAGGATGAGATGTCCCTCCCATAGGGAGTGAAACTGGCAACAACTTCCCATTAGATGAACTCTCCACTAGATTGCACATTGAAAGAGGAAAGGATAAAATGTGGGCGACTGATCTAACCGCGGAAAGGAGGACTACAAGCAGAAAAGATGCTTCGCCCAAGTTCATGATGAGAAGGTGGGCACTGTTGAAACTAATCTTTGCAAGTTTTTTTTACAGTGAAATAAAACTTTACTTTCCAGTGTTTCTAGTATTTTAAGTTACAGTGCACTTTAAGTAAACATTAGTTTTACCATTTTTCACTTCCTAATACATTAATCACCAACAGTAAGAGCTGCTTAAAATGTTCAAAGTTTTCACAAACAATTTTTTTTAAAGATTTTTTTTTTTAATTTATTTGACAGAGAGAAATCACAAGTAGATGGAGAGGCAGGCAGAGAGAGAGGGGAAAGCAGGCTCCCTGCTGAGCAGAGAGCCCGATGCGGGACTCGATCCCAGGACCCTGAGATCATGACCTGAGCCGAAGGCAGCGGCTTAACCCACTGAGCCACCCAGGTGCCCCTTTCACAAACAATTTTAAAGTTCACAGAACATCTGTCATCTTTCCTGCTAATGTTGATGATGGCTTGGCCTGGTTTTAGCTTGTGTGGTCTTGCACTACTGTGAAAAGCAAGGACTGCCTATATCACCATTCCTCATAAACAAGTTGTTAAGACAAATGCCTAAAACAATGTCTGTCACCCAGCAAATGCTCAATAAATGTCACCAATTATTTCAAAGACATTACGGTTTTTCAGCTTTAATGCAAAAGTTGTTGTTTTTAATGTCTCTCCTTGCTGCTCCTGTTTCTCTCCTCCTACTCTCTAGAAACCATTCCCATCAGCCTTTGTCCACACACACCGCCCCCCACCACAACTGCTCTTCTCAAAGTCACCGATCACTTTGGAATAGCTAAATCCAATGGTAGCTGTAAATCTTACTTAATGGACTTGACAGCAACATTTAATTCAATTAATCACCTTGGTTTCTAAACACCTCTAAAGACCTTGGTTTCTAAACACCACACTCTCCTTGCTGGTTTCCTCCTGCCCTATAAATGGATCCTTTTCAATCTCCTTTACAGTAACCAATCCAAATGTTAGCGATCCAAAGGTTCTCAACTGCCTCTCTCCCCCAGCCTCTCTCCCTCTCTCCTCTCCCACAGCATTGTATTCACACACACATATACCCCTTATCAAAGCCATCAGCATATTCTGTCAACCTAGTACCTTCTAGTCTTTAGAAGTCCCCATTTTAGAGATGAGAAAACTGAGCCACAGAAAAAGTTACGTACTTTACCAAGGTCACACAAGTGATCTGGGACAGAACTGGGATCTGTGCCTGGGCAGGCGAACTTTAGAGGTTTAAAGTGGCAAAACCCCTCAATTCCGGCCAAGATTTAAAAAAAAAAAAAAAAAAAAAGGTGTAATTTCAAGAATACTTTTGATAAAGACAAAAAATACACAATTTCTAAGTTTCTTCCAAACAGAAAACAAGGTACACCTAATATAAAACATAACATTATAAACCAAAACAGTTTTTTTTTAGGTTGTTTGTTTGCTTTGGGAGAGAGCGCACATATCTACACGCTGGTGGGGGAGAGGCAGACTCCCTGCTGAGTGTAGAGCCCCAGGAGGGAGGGCTTGATCTCAAGACCCTAGGATCACCACCCCAGCCAAAATCAAGTCACACACTTAACTGAGCCACCCAGGGGTCCCCCATAACAGAACTTGTTGATAAAGTGTACAGACCAAGAAAAGAAAGGGCTCAGATAAGAATGATTGGACTAATTAATTAGTGTTAATAAGTTAATACGAAAATTTTCCATTCAAGTTTTTATAATCTTTGTGTTTCTATGTATATATTTTTAAAATTGGAATGCTTTTTTCTGTCTTTTTTTTTTTTTTAACCTAGCATATATCCTAACATGTATCCATTATAACAGAGTACCCTTACTAAAATTACACTTCAATTTTTTTGGAAAACTTGAGGACTAGAAGAAAATTTACCATTTTAAAGCTGTAAGCAATTTTCCTAATCTTCTAGAAACAGAGGCTTGAATTCACTGTGGGGAAAGATAATTTTCTGAGCGCCTGGGTTGAAAAGAAAAGAAAATAATTTTCTGGGCTCAGTTGGTTAAGCATCCACATTAGGTTTAGGTTATGACCCTGGGGTCCTGGGATCGAGTCCTACATTGGGCTCCCTGCTCAGGGAGAGTCTGCTTCTCCCTCTGTTTCCTCCTCTCCCCGCCGCAACCACCTCACTGGTGCTAGCTCTCTCATAAAATAAATAAATAAAATCTTAAAAGAAAGAAAAGAGAAGAAAAAGAATTTCCCTCTATCCTTCTCGGTTTCTGGCTGAGATCCCCACTCCCCACACAATAAAAAGACAAAACAAGAGAAAAAAAAAAACTATTTTAATTATGTATGAGAGCCCCACAAAGGTAAGAGGCACAAAAGGCAACCAAGCAATTGTGGCTTACATACCATCCTGAGCTAAGAAAAGGAATAAGCATCTGAGACTGCAAAGGTAAGAGACGGTAGCCCATAAGAAGGAGAAAGGAGGAAATGCTGAGTAAACAAAATTAGCCTTGCCAGGCAGGGAAATCTCTCAGGTTAAAGAGTGATCTCTGGGCAGAGTCCCCCTTCCTTTATAGGCCCCCTTTCCAATTTCCCTTCCCTAAACTTCTTGGGTGTCTGCAGTTTCTCAAAATAATCAGCTCAAAATAGTCCTTATGGCAAAGACACATGTATTGGGGTGTCACATTCTGCTACTCTTCATCGCCACCTTTAACTCACCGATTGGGCAAAAATGCTCTTTGGTTCTGCAAAGAATCAAAGATCCTATTCTGAAAAAAGAAATACTCAGGAAGGAGGTGGGAAAACTGAATATACCTCATCTAATCTAACTCAACCACCATCCCGAGACTGACGTGAGGAAAGCAGTATTTTGAAAGACCTTGAGAAAAATCATGATGCCCTTCATCATTTAATATTATTTCTTTTGTAAGACAAAAAGATCAGATTAACAGATCATGATTATTGCCCACTGTTCTTCCATTATACCAATAACTGTACACTTCTTTCCCAAATGATATTCTACACTTAAATATGAGGGAAAGTAGCACCTCAAAATCACTTACTCAAAAATTTCTTTGAGGACGGTACTGGAGTTTTGTTTTGTTTTTAGCAAAGTCGTTTTGCTTTAAGTTTCTCCTCGTTTCCCAAAAAAGGAAAACCAATTATGAGAAGATGACACCTGGACCCATTATGTCTGTCTTAGGAGTACAAAATAGTTTTTATTTGCTTCACTTGAGTGGGCTGCCCTTAGAAAATTGCCTTTAGCCAATCCCTCTGTATCAAGTACCACCACTATTTAGAAGACCCAGAACAATTAAAAAGCTCCGAAGAGCTCCAAAAGTGAAGGGATAGAGAAAGGTATTCCATGCAAATGGAAAGGGCGGGGGGAGCCAGGGTGACAATATTTTTATCAGACAAAATAAACATTAAAACAAAGACTAACAAAAGACAAAAAAGGCATTGCATAACGATAAAATCAATCCAACAAGAGAATATAATGATTGTAAATAACTATGCACATAAAATTGTATCACTTAAATACATAAAGCAAATATTAACAGAGAGGGAGAAACTGACTGACAGTAATACAGTATCACTAGAGAACTTTAACACACCACTTAAATCAATGATTAAATCATCCAGGCAGATAATCAATAAAGAAACTGTCTTTGAAGGACAAATTAGACCAGACAGACTTAACCAGATATATACATAGCATTCCATCCAAAATAGCAGAATCCCTGTTCTTTTCATGTGCACATGGAACATTCTCCAGGATAGATCATGTTCGACCACAAAACAAGTTTCAATAAATTTAAGAAGACTGAAATCGTAATCAAGTATCTTCCAACTAAAATTATATGAAACTAAAGGAATCAATTATAAGAATAAAGCTGGAAGAACACAAATACATGGAGGCTAGGAACATGTTACTAAAAAAATCAACGGGTCAATGAAGAAATCAATGAGAAAATCAAAAAACACCAGGAGACAAATAAAGACACAATCCCTAAAATATGTGGGAAGTAGCAAAAGCAGTTCTAAGAGGTTTTAGAGCAATATCTGCCTACCTCAACAAACATGAAAAGTCTCAAATAAATAATCTAACTTTATACCTAAGGAACAAGAAAAAGAACAAACAAGGCTCAAAGTTGGTAGGAGGAAGGAAATAACAAAGATCAGAGTTAAAGAAAGAAATGAAATAGAGACAAAAGCAATAGAAAAGATCAATAAAATGAAGAGCTGGTTCTTTTCAAAAAAGAAACCTTTAGCCAAATGCATCAAGAAAAAAACAAGAGAAGCGGCTCCTGGGTAGGTTAAGCGTCCAAGTCCTGGTTTCAGCTCAGGTTGTGATCTCATGGGTCGTGGGATCGAAGCCCAAGTGGGGAAATCCATGCTCCGCAGGGAGTCTGCTTGAGATTTTCTCCCTCTCCCTCTCCCTCTGCCCCTTCCCCTAGTCATGTACATGTGCACCGTCTCACTAAAATAAATAAATAAGTCTAAAAAAGAAGAAAAAAATGAGAGAAGACCTAAATAAACAAAATCAGAGAGGGAAGAGGAGAATAACCAACACCACAGAAATATATAGGATTACAAGAAACCACCTCAAACAATTACATGCCAAAAAATTAGACAACATAGAGGAAGTGGACTAGTTTCTATAAATGTCAAATCTTCCAAAACTGAATCAGAAAGAAATAGAAAATTTGAACAGACCAATTACTAGTAAAGAAACTGAGTGAGTAAACACAAACCCCCAACAAACAAAAGTCCAGGGCAAGCTTAATTCCCAGGTAAATACTACCAAACATTTAAGGAAGAGCTGATATCGACTTTCCACAAATTATTCCAGAAAACCGAACAGGAAGGACAGCTTCCATATACGCTGTACAAGGCCAACATTACCCTAACACTAAAACCAAAAACACCACACACACACGCGCGCGCGCGCACACACACACACACACACACACACACACACACACAGCGTTACAAGCCAATGTCCCCCAAGGAGCACAGATGCAAAAATCCTCACCAAACTATCAGCAAACCATATTCAACAATACATGAAAAGGATCATTCATCACGATAAAGTGGGATGCAAGAGGACTCAGATCCTACAAAACAATCAATGTGAGGGGCACCTGGGTGGCTCAGTAGGTTAAGCCTCTGCCTTCGGCTCGGGTCGTGATCCCAGGGTCCTGGGATCGAGCCCCACATCGGGCTCTCTGCTCTGCAGGGAGCCTGCTACCTCCTCTCTCTCTCTGCCTGCCTCTCTGCCTACTTGTGATCTCTGTCAGATAAATAAAGAAAAAATCTTAAAAAAAAAAAAAACAATCAATGTGATACATCACATTAACCAAATGAAAAATAGGGGTGCCAGGGTGGCTCAGTTAATTGAGTGTCTCTTAATTTCCGTTCAGGTCGTGATCTCAGGTTCCTGAGATTGAGCCCCACATTGGGCTCTGTGCTCAGCAGGGAACCTGCTTGAACGTCTCTCTCTTTTCCTTCTGCCCCCCAACTTGCATACTCTTTCTCTTTCCTTTTGCTCTCTACAAAAATAATACAAAATGAGCAGAGAACCTCAATAGACATTTTTTCCAAAGACAACATCCAGATGACCAAAAGACACATGAAAACATGTTCCACATCACTAATCATCAGGGAAATGTGAATCAAAACCACAATGGGTTATCACCTTACACCTGTTAGAATGGCTAGTATCAAGAAACAAGGGCTGATTAGGATGTGGAGGAAAGAGTTTCTTCATGCAGTGTTGGCAGGGATGTAAGGTGCAGCCACTCGGGAAAACAATATGGGGGTCTCTCAAAAATTAAAAATAGAAATACCATACAACCCAGTAATTCCACTACTGGTTATTTACCCAAAGGAAATGAAAATGCGAATTTGAAAAGATATATACACCTCTGTGTTTACTGAAGTATTATTTCTAATAGTGAAGATATGTATGTAACCCAAGTGTCTTTTTAAGATATTTTTTATTTATTTGACAGAGAGAGAGGTCACAAGTAGAGAGGCAGGCAGAGAGAGGAGGAAGCAGGCTCCCTGCTGAGCGGAGAGCCCAATGCGGGGCTCGATCCCAGGACCCTGGGATCATGACCTGAGCCAAAGTCAGAGGCTTTAACCCGCTGAGCCACCCAGGTGCCCCAAACCAAGTCTCTTTTGATAGATGAATGTATAAATACATATATATGTATGTATCACGTCTTTATTCATTCATCTATAATATATAATACATATGTATATTATGTAGCCATATGCATGAATATATATTTATATCCAGGGCCCATTTAAGATAAATATTTCTCCTATCAGGGGTGCCTGGGTGGCTCAGTGGGTTAAATTTCTGCCTTCAGCTCAGGTCATGATCTCAGGGTCCTGGGACCAGGCCCAATGTCGGACTCTCTGCTCAGGCTCTAAGGACAGCCTGCTTCCCCTTCTCTCTCTCTCTCTCTAACTGCCTCTCTGCCTACGTGTGATCTCTGTCAAATAAACAAATAAAATCTTTAAAAAAAAAAAAAAAGGGGGATGCCCAGGTGGCTCACTTGCTTAAGTGTCTGTCTTCAGCTCAGGTCCTGATCCCAGGGTCCTGGGATCAAGGCCTGCATCAGAGCCTGCTTATCCCTGTGCCTCCGGTCCCCTTCTTTTCTCTCCCTCCGTCTCTCTCTCATTCTGACAAATAAAATCCTTAAAAAAAAAAAAAATGAAAGAAAGAGATTTGTCCTATCATGGAGTCATTTTAAGTCAGGTCAGGGCAGGTGGGAAAGCCCGTACTCAGGCTTACATATTTCCTAGACTTTTCTTCTACATGAATAATCCTTAAAAAGAGACTACTTCTTTTTTTTCCAAAAAGAAAACATATACCTTTTTTGAGTCAAAAATAGGGAGCAGATTAGATTTTAGTACAAAAACAATGTGCTTACAAACTCTTAGTAGAACTAAAACATGTTTTTTTAAAAAAGAAAAAAAAAGTTATTTTCTTTTTACTACTACAATATAAAAATACTAGCAGGTCCCAGATTTATTCATGTTAAATTTCTGAAGCCCTGACCTTTGACAAATGTCAACGTTATTCTCTCACTAGAGACAGAAGAGATGTTTTACCTTGGATTGCTTGATAAAGTGTGCACAGTGTATTTATGAAGTCACTTAAAAGATAAAATTCTGCCCAGGAGTCAGAAGGTTATATTATCTTGACATGCTTAGATGTGGGGTCACTATACTGCAAAGTTATCTATTATCTGGAAGCTGTCTGAATAGATATGATATTCACTGACTTATGGAACTGGCAAAACTCGGATCTCACATACTTCAACCTCCAACTCGATCCTGCAGTCCACGGTATAGTCAATGTCTGCCAAATGATCATCATCTCTCTGCTATAAAAGACGACTAAACTACTCTAGATGAAAGAAGGGGAGGGGGGATATTTGTTCCTTAAACAGAAAAGTAAGTTGGAATTAAAATCTCAAATTGAGGGGGAAATTTTCAACAAGGGATGCTATAATCCTGAATACATGAACAGGTCTTAAAACTTAATTTTGAAAAGACATTGTTTCCACAGTACAAAATTAGTAGACAACATGAAGAACTCACATAGAATGACAACTGGATAAAAGACAAAAAAGTTAAATTTTACTTATATAACTAGACACACACACACACACACACACACACACACACTCTCTCTCTCTCTCTCTCTCTCTGGGACAAAGAAATGGGCTGGGGGTTTCCTAAATTAACACTAAACGATGCATATAAACAGAGAAAATCATAGGCTATCCTGCAGTATCACTGTGGCTACAGGACTAAGAAATCTCAGATTATCAAAACTGGAAATATCAAAAGTCAAGGCCACTATGGGGAAAGAGGGAATGGTGTAGAGAGTTTCAGGACTGCGATACCAAGATTATTTGCACTGCAGGAATTTCAATAAAGGTATTTTTATTCACCTAAGTACACTTTGTTATTTCAAGGTACATATAACAAACGTATCTAATGTCTTAAAAATAAATAGATTAAAAAACACGACCTCCACAGAGACTATGTTTTTCTGAGTATAATGCAACACTATTATAAAACAGAGGAAAGGAGATTCAGCAATCTTACGTGCCTGAAAACTATAATAGAGTCTACTAAAGAATATTTGTTTTAAGGAGAAAATTATGAGGGAGTTTTAAAAAGACTTCAACCTAAATAAAAGCACTACATGAAAAATTTGTGACATACAGCTACAACTATATTTAGAAGGAAAGATTTTAATAATAATGAAGCATTGTTAAAGTTTTCATACATTATTACGCTTAAACTTTATTGTATTTTATTACAAAATATTGCGAGACAACAGAAAGTTAACTGAGTAAAATCTGAAGGTCTAATTGCCATTATTAAGGGAGACATGAACCTGGCAGCATCCCATCTAGCAAGTAGAGGGGCTCGGAGTTGTGTGAAATGGATGGTCTTCATAGGAAGGAGGGTGGGACAAGAAAGTTCTAGCACAAAGGGTTTTTAGGCAAGGCCACTTTCCCTTTGAGGGAAGAGCAGAGGGTCTTATTAGGTGGATTAGCTCATTCTCCTTTTGGGGACAGAGAGGACCCCCGTGACAGATTACCTCACTAGTGCGGACCAGAAAATGCCTGAGCGCACAGGTTAAGGTTACATTTCTGGGGAAGACGGAAACTGCAATCGGGTTAAGTATTAAGCCCTTGCTGGGTGACTTGGTCTAAGTGACACCATCCTGGGCCTGTGTGTGTGTGTGTGTGGGGGGGTGTTTAAGATTTTATTTATTTGTCAGAGACAGAGAGAGCACAACAAACAGGGGGAGTGGCAGGCAGAGGGAGAAACAGGTGTCCTGCTGAGCAAGGAGCCTAATGCAGGGCTCCATCACAGGACCCTGGATCATGACTTGAGCAAAAAGCAGATGCTTAACCAACTGAGGCACCTAGGCGTCCCCTGTGGTTTTCTTTCTATAATATATACACCTTAAGGTAAAATACACATTTTCCAAAGAACCATCATTTTTCAAAAAGTAAACACCTAGGTAAACACCAACCCTTTTTAATAAAGAAAATATTGCCAAAACCCTAGAAGCTTCCTGGCTGCTCCTTTCCCAAGGGTCACATCCTCTCTCTCCCCTACAAGGGTAACCCACTGCCTGATTCCCTGACTTTGTAACTGTTCCAACTATGTATACATTTTTTAAGAATGCACTGCCTAATTTGGGCCTCCCCTTTACTTAAATGGAATCATACTACATGTATCCTTTTGCACCTGATTATTTTAACATTTTTAGTTCATTGGTGCTGTGTGGAACTGTAGACCTTGCTTCTGTTGTAGTATCATCTAGACAAAGCAAAATGATACAGTCTACCAATGATAAATAATTGGGTCATTTGTATTTTAGGGCTACTATGAAGGTACTTACACTTGTCTTGGTGCATATGTCTAAGATTTTCTCTGAGAGGTAGAATCACTGTATCTCAGGATTTCCAACTGCACCAAGTTCTTAATACCAAGAATTACCAGACTTTATAATATCACCTATCAGTCTGGTAGGAATGCTTTTTAATATAGTTTAAATTTCCCTAATAGAGAAGTTGACCAAACTTTTCATATTTATTGACATTTTCAAGTTTCCTCTTCTGTGAAATGCCTTTTCTCATGTTTTCCCCATTTTTTATAAAATTCTTTTTTTTTTTTTTTAAAGATTTTATTTGAGAGAGAGAGTGCCTGAGAGGGGTTAGGATTAGAGGGAGAAGCAGACGCCCTGCTAAGTCCTTTGACTTGATCCTGGAACTCCAGGATCATGACCAGAGCCGAAGGTAGACAGTCGCTTAACCAACTGAGCCACCCAGCAGCCCTAAAATTCAGTTATCTGGTAGGAATTTTCTCAGTTCACTTATTGGGTAGGAATTTTCTCTCTTTACTGGATATCCGTTTTTGTCAATTATAGGATTTGCGATTATCTTCATTCAGTTTGTGACTTGTGTCTTTATTGTCTTTATGGTAGCTTTTGAGAAAAGAAATTCATCTTTAATGTAATTGAATTTAACAATCTTTCCTGTTACACTATGCTTATGCGTGTCTTTATGCACGCATGCACTTTGTTCTGCTTTTGGCAAGCGTATGTGAGTGTAGTCTTGTTTAAAACTCTTCCCTATGTGAAAAATATGGAGATATTTTCCTAGAATTTATTTGTGTATGTTGTGAAGTAGGGGTCTTGTTTCATTTTTTAAAGGATTTTGTGTACCTACTAAAATAAGATGATTTTTCTCCCTTAGTATGTCATTATGCCAAATTGCTTGATATTTTAATGTTTGTTAAGTTATAAGCTTAACAACCCTTGCTTCATAACACTCAGGCCAGTGGTTTATATGAGCCATCTTGTATCTTAAATATAATAAATACCTGTGAACTCAACAAAGAACTAGAAAACATTTTTATACACCTATGTGATCCTCCTCCATTCTAAAACCCCAACCCAGAGTATTTCCTGAATCTTATTATATATGGATTATATATACATAAACATGTATGTGTGTGTGTGTACACACACACACACACACACACAAATACAGTTGACTACTGAACAATGTGGGGTTAGGGGCACCTACCCCTCCCAGGTAGTTGAAAATCCTTGTATAACATTTAATTATCCCAAAACTCAACTACTAACAGCCTACTGTGGACCAGAAGACTTACCAATAACATAAACAATGCGTATTTTGTATATGTATTATATACTGTATTCTACAATAAGCTAGACAAAAAAAAGAAAATCATTAAAAAAATTTACAGCACTATGCTCTATCGATACTATAAATTTATGTCACCTGTTTATAAGATGAATCATCTGTCATCACATCAATGCTGTCTTACATGATGTAACACTGTAGATGTTATACATATTACTAATACTAGATATAAAAAGTGAAAAGATAATGTGAAAAAGAAATTCATAGTTATTTACAAGTAGAACGATTCATGCAATGATAAGAATATGATTGCTTTATGGTAGACTAATACTTGATACAATCACTTCACAGTAGCCTTGCCTATACACTAATGAATGAATCCTTATAAAATTTCATGGCATACAATATTACAGTATTACAGTCATATTCATGAAACAGTATTGGAAACACTACTACATTTAAAAAAAAAAAACCCACTTACCTGGAATGAAAGGCTAAAACACAATTTCCCCAATTATGAGAGATATTGTACGGCAATACAATTCTTTGAAAGATAAGTTATAAAACAGTAAGAAAAGGAACACACTAGCAATTATATATTAAACATCACTCACCTGATGCCTATCTAAGGATAAGCTATCCACTTCCACACAAGTCTTGCACGTGACAGTCTACACGATGAATACTTGGGCGATGATGACCCCAAAACACCTACAGTTCTTGATTTCACACACAGACACACACACACACACACAGAACAGATAGGTTTATTAACAAATCGGCGTAGTAACAGCATGAGGATTTACTAGTCATTAAGTGGAGGAAGTGGGTCATCAAAGTCTTCATCCTCATCATCTTCACACTGAGTAGACTGAAGCAGAGGAGGGGTTGGTCTTGGGGTGTCTCACGGGTGGCAAACATGGAACAGGTAGAGGAGATGAAAGTGGAGGCAGACACGTCATGATGTAACATTACATAAATACATCATAAATTCTGACTTTAAGAAATATTTATTTATTATTTGGAAGACAGTGTGTGGGGGAGGGACAGAGGGACACAGAATCGTCAGACTCCCCACTGAGCACAGAGCCCTAGGCAGAGCTCAATCTCACAATCTCCTGACCTGAGTCGAAATCAAGAGTCGGGATGCTCAACTGACTAAGCCGCCCAGGAGCCCCTTGCTGATTTTTTTCATTTCTCTAAAAACGTTTCCCTCAGTACCAATCCTTCCAGCATCTGCTTTAGTTTCAGCACTCATGTCAAAGAAGGGTCCGTAGCATAAAAGAAGTCAAAAGCAATCCTCAATGATCAGAACACCTCTGCCAATACCAATTTTTTTTTTCTGGCACGGTTTCTGCCACGTCTTCTTTCTTAATGTCTAGCACTGGTTCAGAAACACTCATATCCATCAAGTCCTCTTCTGTTAATTCTCTGGTGTGGTGTCTATTAGCTCTTGAATTTCTCCAAGATCCCTTATCTTGAAAATCTTGAAACCCTTCTCTCTCACACACAGATTTTTTTTTTCCCACCATATCCACAATCTCTCTCATAACCTTCTTCAGTGGCTCTCTGTCTTAAGTCTTATGAAGTCATGCACAACATCTAGATAGTTTTCTCCAGCAGCAATGTATTGTTTTGGGCTTGATGGCTTTCATGGTTTTCTCTATAACAACAACAGCATCTTCAAAGGCATAATCCTTTCAGACTTTATGATGTTCTGTCAGGTTGACAATCCTTCCCATAGAGTACCATGTGTAATGAGTTTTAAAGGTCCTCATAACCTCCTGATCTAGAGTTGAATTGGAGACACTGTTTGCAGGCAAGCAGACCACTCCAATTCCTCCACTGTTAAACTCATGGGGTTCTGGGTGACCCAAAGCAATGTCCAATATTGAAAGGATTTTAAAAGACTGTGTCTCACTGGCAAAGTACTTCCTGACTTCAGGGACAATGCATCGAGGGAACAAATCCAGACTAAATGTCGAAAGCTGTTATTGTCCAGACATTCTTATTGTGTAACTAGAAGACTGGCAGCTGGTTTATACCTTTTCTCTTTAATGCTCCCTTTAAAGGTTAGCAGCTTTATAGGTAAGGGCAATCCTGATCACAAACCCAATGGGATGTGCACAAAACAGTAAAGTTAACCTATCCCTTCCTGCCTTAAATGCTGGTGCTCAGTTCTCTTCATTATCCATAAATGCCCTTTGTGGCATTAAAAACAAACAAGCAGAAAAAACCACACCTGTTCAGGAAGATATCCTTTCCCCTTAGTGATTTTCTTACAAGTGTCTGGAACCCAACTGCTGCCTTTTGGTTGGGTAAAACCCGCTTCTCCTTTTAGTGTGACGTTTTTTTAAGCCAAAACCTCTAATATTATCAAACCATCCTTTGCTCACATTCAATTCTTCAGCTTTAGATCCTTCATTTTCCTTTTACATTGTCATATAATGGGGGCACCTGGCTAGCTTGGTTGGTAAAGCACCCAACTCTCAATCTCAGGGTCGTGAGTTCAAGCCCCACACTGGGCATGGAAACTACTTAAAAAAAAAAAAAAGTTGTCACATCATGACTTCCCTTTTTCTCGAATCATATTAGAATCTACAGATACGATTTTCTGACAACGATCCTACACCCATATGAAAGCTGGACTTTCATTATGAGACAAAAAGTTATTTCACAAAAAGAGAAATATTTTTGTGCCTCCTGGTGTACCCGGCCAAGATGGCTTCACAAATTTCCCTTTTTTTTTTTTTTTTGGAGTCATCTTTATAGTGCACTCATTTATCTTGAAATGACAAGAAACCACAGCTGCAGACCTCAATCTACGGTACATATCGAGCAATTCAACTTTCCCTTATAATGTCATGACTATTCTCTGCTTCTTGGGAACACTTCCAGCATCGCTAAGGCACTCTGTATGAATCCCATGGTGTTATTCAAGGTTTATGGTAGTGCACTAAACATGCAGAAAAATATGTAAGAACCAAAAAGATCACTTGTTATTGTGCTATGCAATTTAATGGAAATTGCAGAGGGGATTAGTATTATGTGGCATTTAAAGCAGATACTTGCAACCCTTGAACTTCCCCCAAGAGCAACAGGAGGTGGTCACAAAATTACTACAGTAGGACAGCACGTATGGCAGTTAATTTTCTGTAATTATGACAATACTGCATCTTTTCATTTAACATTTCTCAACGGCGAATGGCACGATGTATAGTCTCTAAATGTGTGCACAAATTCTGATAAATTTTAACTTTTTATAATAGATTTGTGCCTATTTTGTGGTAGTAAATGAAAGAACAGACTAATATCAACATACATTTTAGGCATTTATGACCTGTCTTTTTTCTTAATTTTTTTTTTTTCTTTATTTCTAGGCTATATGGTTCCTATACAGGTTTTTTCAAATTGTCACAAATCTCCAAAACAATTTTCAATATATTTATTGGAAAAAAATCCACATGAAGTAGACCCATGAAGTTCAAACCCATGTTGTTCAAGGGTCTTGTGTATGTATGTCGTAAGATGGAGTGACTTTTACTATATTTATACCCAACAAAATTTCATGAAGACTAATTCCTATTGCACAGGGCAGAGCCATAGGTGGGTGAGGCATTCTCTAAGGTAAAATGAATGAATGAAATGAAATGAAAATAAATTTAAATTCATTTAATAATAAATGAAATGAAAATAAATATATATGTATATGTATATATATTCAACTCATTGAGAGAAGTTTGTTAGAGGAAAATTCATGGCGCCAAATATGGACAAGTAAAAATGAAAAAGAACTAAGCAGAACTGAAAGTGTAAGCAAGAAAACACACCCAAAGAAACTAAAAGTGAGAAAATAATAAAGGGTAGGACCCAATATAAAACAATAAAATTATACAGAAATTTGTATAGAAAAGCAGTCATGGTGCCAGAAGCCCCTTCTTTAAGAAGTCTATTATAGACAACTTCAGGAAAGTCTGTTCAACAGAACAATAATAAAACACAAGTAAACAGAATATACTTAAATCTAGGGACAAATCATACTCATCATAAAGATTTAAACATTCTACTGTAAGAAAAACTATACGTAATTATACTCCAACTGAAAGCGTACAAGACAGAATTGACAAAATATGGTAATGACAACGTTAGTGCTCTATGAAGTGGAAAAACTAAATACACCAATTAAAAGAAACGGAATTAGTAATCTGAAAAACAATCTCTTGGAAAAACTTTTCCCAGAAGGTCTGACAGGAGAGTTCTGTTGCACTGAAACAGATAAGCTCTAATTATCCAAAATTAGAAAATCATGATAGATGTCCATTTTTCAGGGTAAAAAAAAAACTTAAAAAAAACTGATGAAGACAACACAGAAAATTATGGGCCAATTTCACTAACAAAGTTAGAAGCAAACATAAAATATCAGTGAACAGAATCTAGCTGGAAGTTTGAAAAATAACCCTAAAAATACTTTCATTAAGTATTTATCTTATTAAGAGTTTATTCTATCAATACAAAGATGGTTTAATATCAGAAAACCCATAAATGGATTTTACCAGAGCAAAAGAGTCAAGAAAGAAATACATGATTATTTCAGAAGATGTAGAAGAGACATTTGATAAAGTTCAATATTTAACTCTCACTTTTTTTTCTAAGGAAATAAAGAACTGAATTTAACTTTTTGATAGCTATGTATTAATGACCTATAGAAAACATCATAATTAATGGAAAAACATTTGATGCATTTATTTTTTTTTAAAGATTTTTTTTTATTTTATTATTTATTTGACAGAGAGAAATCACAAGTAGATGGAGAGGCAGGCAGAGAGAGAGGGGGAAGCAGGCTCCCTGCTGAGCAGAGAGCCCGATTCGGGACTCGATCCCAGGACCCTGAGATCATGACCTGAGCCGAAGGCAGCGGCTTAACCCACTGAGCCACCCAGGCGCCCCTGATGCATTTATTTTAAGGTCAATAACAAGATAAAAGCCACCGCCACAGGTGCAGTTCAACATGGCAAAGAACATTCTGGCAATGTAAATAAGAAAAAGAAATATGCAAGAGATTATTATTATTTGAAGCTAACTTTATAATCCACATAGAAAACCCAGGATAATCATCATTCCATTAAAAGACCTTATAAGAAATTAAGACCTAGTATAATACTGGGATCAAAACAAAAGAACAGTGACATAGAATAAAAGCAATATAATAGAATTAAAAACCCAGAAACAAATCCTTCTATATATAAAAAGTTGGTGTGTGATAGAAGTCATATCACAAGCCAGTGAGATATGATGGGTTATTTAGCAAATAATGATGGAACATTGGTGCACTCCATAGAAAAAATAAGGTTGAATCCTGACCTCCCTTAATCTTCATATGTGGACTACAGATTTATTAGACACCAAAACATGAAAAGCAAAATTAAGGTATAAAGTTAATAAAAGGATATCTTTATAGAATACCTTCATGATCTTAGGATAGAAAACTATTTCTCTATCTTATACAACATTCTCAAAGAACAAACCTTAAAGAAGAAAAGTGAAAGACATTACAATAACAAAATTAAAGTTCTCTGTTTAAAGAAAGTCAGCAACACGCAAAGTCAACACATGGATAGCAGCAAATGGGGAGAAGATAATTGAATGAAAATCATTGGGTGCCTTGGGTGGTTCAGTCATTAAGCATCTGCCTTCAGCTCCGTCATGATTCCAGGGTCCTGGGATGCAGCCCCGCATAGGGCTCCCTATGCAACGAGCTCCCTGCTCGACAGGAAACCTGCTTCTCCCTCTCCCGCTCCCCCTTCCTGTGTTCCCTCTCTTACTGTATCTTTCTCTGTCAAATAAATAAACAAAAGCTTTTTTAAAAAATCATTAAGGAAAAGACCGAAAATCTCAGGTAAGTGGAAAAAAGATATTAATAAAACTTAAAAAAATAAAAAAAAGAAACAATACTGCAAGAAACAAAGACATGCTCAAACTCATATTTGGAGAAATGCAAATTTCATAAGGAAATATTATTATGTCCATAAAATGGCAAAAATTTTAAATTCCTACAAACTCAAGTACTGACAAAGATCTCAGAAAATGATAATACTGGGGGCACCTGGGTGACTTAGTTGGTTAAGTGACTGCCTTCGGCTCAGGTCATGATCCTGGAGTCCTGGGATCGAGTCCCATATAGGGCTCCCTGCTCAGCGGGGAGTCTGCTTCTCCCTCTGACCCTCCCCCTTCTCATGCTCTCTCTCTTTCTCTCAAATAAATAAAATCTTAAAAAAAAAAAAAGATTAAAAAATCAAAATGATAATACTGTATTTCTGGTCATAGCTAAAAACTTCTATAGCCATTATAAGAAACTGTTGTCAGTACTTAAAAAAAATTAAATATAGAGATAGCCAATGGCCCAGAAAGCCTACTCCTAAATACATACTTTAGAGAAAATTCTAAAGAAAGCTATCACACACAAAGTTCAAATATCATCCATATCAAGTTAAAACAAACATGCAGCACCATACACATTAAGAATTAAAAAGACAGAATGGAGGAACAAATATTGTTATAACAGAGAGTAAAGAGTTGGACACAGCAGTACAGATGGAAAATGCCTTAATATAAAACAAAGGGTTTTGCATTAACCAATAATAATGTGCCATGAATAAACTGAGAGGTATAATTCAGTAAATGTGGAAACTGAAAAGAAAAATATCTTCATAAAAATCTGAGATAAAAACAAACCTCATAAGCCTTTGAATGCATATACTTGTGAGCTTATTAAAATTCTATTATGGCTGGCCTTGAACTAGCAATTTTGGTAGCAGTTCACTACTGCTAAAAATAAACAAAATAACAATAAAAAAGTTAACTTAAAAAAAAAAACAAGCAGCCAGCCATTCAAATAAAGAGCTATGTGTTCTTCCATGCTCATGGAATGGAAGAACAAATATTGTTAAAATGTCTTTGTATCCAAAACATTATACAGATTTAATACAATCCCTATCAAAGTATCAACAGCATTTTTCACAGAACTAGAACAAATAATCCTAAAACTTACATGTACCAAATACCAAAGCACTCTTGGGGTAGGGGAGAGGGGAGCAAAGCAGGAAGCATCACAATTCCAGATTCAAATTATATTACAAAGCTGTAGTCAAAACAGCATGGTACTGGCTCAAAAAACAGATACTTAGGTCAACGAAACAGAAAACTCAGAAATGGACCTACAACTGTATGGTCAACTAAACTTCAATAGAGGAAAGAATATCCAATGGAAAAAAGGACAGTCTCTTCAACAAATGGTGTTAGGGAAACTGAACAGCAACATACGAAAGAATGAAACTGGGCCACTTTCTTACACCATACACAAAAATTAATTCAAAATAGATGAAAGACCTAAATGTTAGCATGAAACCAATAAAATCCTAGAGAACACAGGCAGCAATCTCTTGACTCATTGCCCACAGCAACTTCTTACTAGGTATGTCTTGTGAATCAAGAGAAACAAAAGCAAAAATAAACTGTTGGGATTTCATCAAAATAAAAAGCGTCTGCACAGCAAAGGAAACAATAAAATTAAAAGGCAACCTACGGAATGGGAAAAGATTACTGCAAATGGCATTTCTGATGGAGAGTTAGCACCTAAAATCTATGAAGAACTTATAAAACTCAACAAGCCACAAAATAAATAATTCAACAAAAATTGGGTGGAAGACACGTACAGACATTTCTCCAAAGATGACCTATGGATGGCCAACACGCACATGAAAAGATGTTCATCACTTACCATCGAGAAATCCAAATCAAAACCACAACGAGGAATCACCTCACATCTGTCAGAATGGCTAAAATCAACAACACGAGAAACATCGTGTGTTGCCAAGGATGTGGGGGAAAAAGGAACTCTTGCACTGTTGGTGGGAATGCAAACTGGTGCAACCACTATGAAAAACAGTATAGGGGTTCCTCAAATTTTAAAATAGGACTACCTATGATCAAGTCATCACACTACTTGGTATTTACCCAAAGAATATAAAAACCTGGAGAATTAAAAATAAAACAAAAAACAAAGGGATTACATGCACCTCTGGGTTTACAGTAGCATTACTTATAATCGCCAAATTAAGGAAGAAGCCCAAGTGTCCATCGACTGATGGGTAAAGAAAAAGTGGTGTATCTACATACAACAGAATGTTCCTCAGCCACAAAGAATGAAATCTTGCCGTCTGCAACAACATGGACGGAGCCAGAGAAGAATGCTAGGTGAAATTAAGTCAGAGAAAGACAAATACCATATGATTTCACTCATTGGTGGAATTTAAGAAAGAAAACACATGAACATATGGGAAGGGGGATAAGAAAAAAAGGAGAGGGAAACAAAAGTGACTCTTAATCATGTATTTATATTGATTGCTTTATCCACATTAAAAAAATATATACAAGAGTATTTGTATTATAATCATAATCCAAGAGGCATTTTTGACAACCTTACTAAAACATAAGTCTGTTCAAAGATGATTTGGTGTCACCTGTGACTCACCTGCTTTAAAAATTTTATGGTAAGAGAACTACATTTTGAAGCCACCATCACTGGGCAGCCTACTATATATTCAGATTCACATAGAAAAGAATAGGCATCAATATATTATCAGCGGTCTTTTCTATACAGTGCAGTGATTTTCTAAAATATTCACCCGTTATTTTAAAATCAGGAAAAAATGACATACAAAATACATAAAAATCAAAGGCTATGTCAAAAGACAAGGGGAAAAGCAGCCCTAGTAAAAGCAAACCAGTGACCTAGAATTTCCCATAAATCAAGTCCTATCTTAAAAAGATAGCAAATCCCGAGAACACTTGTAACATTAAAGTTTTCTTCTAAATTTACTTAGCTGGCCTTCTGATTACAAACTCATTTTCCCAAAGCCTCGATGCTAGAAAAAGCAATGCCCCATACAGTACACATTAATACAGTATCTTGCTTACTAGAGAAAAAGATCCTGATGTAAACTGACCAGCATTCAGAATCGAACCAGGCCCTTGTGTGTTTGCCTGGAGTAAGTTCCTTCTTAAGGGACTGGGCTACTGTTGATGCACCAATGAAACCAGATTTCTGGGTCTGTAACCCAGAGGAACCTAAATCTGTGCACCCCATCAAGCTATTGCTCTCAAGTCTCTGGGTTGACCGGTCGACCATCATCCACAGTGATAACCAGCTTATTCAAGATCACTTTTTACTCTGCAATAAGGCATTTTAGTATGCAATAATGATTTGCCAGAATTGAGGCTATAAAAATCTTATGACTCATTCACGCATTCGTTAAGCAGATACTTAGTATGGCCCCATTCAAAGAACCTGGGGTGCTCCCTTCTCCTTCAGCTCACTATCCAAGTTGACACTGACAGTTCCAAGAAAACAACTAAATTCTTTGCTACCTCAACTCCATAGTTTTCTATGCCTCTTCCAGCCTCCTTCCCAACTTTCCAGGCCAGACTAAAATGTCTAATCAAGACAACGTACACTAATCATCTTATTTAAAGTAGCCCTTTCTCCTCCCTCAACACGACCCCCCCTTGGTCTTCACCATGGCACCTTCTTATTCATTAGCACAATTATTGTTTTATTTCTATTGTGTTTGTCTCGCTCACTAGAACATGAGGAGACGGAACTGTGTAAGTCTTGGCTAGATGTTCAATTTTTAAAAATACTCGGCACACAGGATGCTGGGAGAAGATGGCGGAGGAGGACCAGACTCATGTCACCTCACGGACACAACTACATCCGAACGTGATCTGAGGATCGGCAGAACAGATCTTCCACAGCTAGTTGTAGAGAGAAGGCCCAATGCAAGAGGGTAGAAAGGCTGAAGACACAGTTAGGAAGCAGAACCCTGGTGCAACTAAAGGGGACAGACTCCACACAGGGCACCTCCAACCCTGGGGACCCACACTGAGAAAAGGAGTCTCCCTTATGTTTGGTTTTGAAAACCAGCAGGGCTAAACTTCAGAAGCTTTCAAAATCCAGGGGCTTAACTTGGGAAAGGGGCAGGTGAGAGGAAATGGACGCCACCCTTAAAGAGCTGGTATACTAAATTAATCAGCCCCAGACAGAGCACAGAGGCAGCAGTCTGAAAGGTGCCCGGGGTGCAGGTGAAGATTTATTACCCAATCGCAGCGTGTGTGCCGACGGGCAGGGGTCCGCAGTAGCTCTCTCTGGGAACAAAAGTGCTGGTGGGTGCCATTTTTCTTGCACTCACGCCACCTGTCCTGCTCCCCTGCACACCTGCCCCACCCAACCACATTTTGGCAGGTGCCCCTCCAAAGCAGCGCCTGCCCTGCCATACTCTTCAGGGGGGCCTGGCCAGAGCCATTACCCCTCCAAAGTGACTCCTGTCCTGGGGCTGCAGGAGAGATAACCCAGCGTGCCTACAGTCCCTCCAGCTGTGCCTTTTAGTTGGCTGTGGAAGGGGGAAGGTTTGTCATCTGTGTGCCTGAATGGTAGCACTGGTGGACTGCAGGCTGCTCGGCTGAGTACCAGCCCCAGCAACCAGTGAGCCCAGAGCAGCCACAGCTGGGCTTCTCTGGAGCACAAGGAGCAAACCCTGAAGTGAGCACCCCCAGCAGGTGAAGGGGGTCATTACTGTCAGCTGGGCTAAAGGCCAGCCCACCAACAAACATGCCCACGGCACAAGTATCTCAGTCAAAACAGAACTTGTGCGGGCAGCCCACACAGGGGATACCTCTGGAGTGCCTGGTTCTGGTGACCAAGGAGGGGATTGGGCTACAGGGCAACACAGGACCTCTTTACACAAGGCCACTACTTTCCAAAGCAGGAGATGGAGCTGACCAACCTAATATGTAGAAACAAATACAGCACTGGACAAAATGCGAAGACAGAGGAGTATGTCCCAAATGAAAGGACAAAAATCAGATCAACAGAGAATAAGCAGTTAAGTCTGATAAACAGGTCAAAGTAATGGTCACACGATAACAGATTTGAGAAAGGAGCAGATAAGCTCAGTAAGAACTTCAACCAAGAGCTAGAAAATATATAAAATAACCAGTCAGACCTGAAGTGAGACCTGAAGAATACAATAACTAAAAAGAAAAATGCACTAAAGGGAATCAAAAGCAGATTAGAGGCAGAAGAACAGATCAGCAATCTGGAAGACAGGGTAAAGAAGAGCAACCATGCTGAACAGCAAAAAGAAAAAAGAAGGATTTAAAGAACTGTGAATAAGTTAAGGGAACTCTGTGACACCATCAAGCACAGTATGCATTATAGGGATCCGAGAAAGAAGGGGGAAACAACTTGTGTGGGGATGTAATAGCTTAGAACTTACCTAATCTGGGGGAAAAAGGAGACATCCAGGTCCACGAAGCACAGAGAGCCCCTAACAAGATGAACCCAAGGAAGACCACACTAAGACACCTAATCATTTAAATGGCAAAAATTAGAGAATCTTAAAAGGAGCAGAAGTAGCCAAACAGCTTTATTCAAGGGAATTCCCATAGGTTTATCAGCTGATCTTTCAGGAAAAACTTTGCAGGCTAAAGGGAGTGGCAGGATATATTTTAAGTGTTGGGAGAAAAAAACCCTACAACCAAGAGTACTCTGCATGGCAACATTATCATTCAGAAGTCAGAAATAACAGAGTTTCCCAGACAAACAAAACTTCAAGGAGCTTATCACCACCAAACCAGCCTTACAGGAAAAGTCAAAGGGAAGTCTTTAAATGGTAAACAAACAAAAAAGGCCAAGTAGAAGAAACTATGATGGAAAAAAAAATTCCATAAGAAAGAGCAAACATAAAGATAGTATCTTAATCACTAATCACAAGTAAAGCCAGGTTAAAAAACAGAAGTAGTAAAAGCAATTATATCTACAAAAAACAATGAAGGGATACACAAAATAAAAAGCTATAAAACATAACATCATACACATAAAACATTGGAGGGGAAGTAAAAATGCAGTGTTTTTAGAGTATGTATGCACTTAAGCAACCAGCAGCCTTCCACGGGATGTCACAAATGAGCCCAATGGTAACCACAGATCAAAACCTATGATAGATGGACAAAAGTGAAAGAAATCCAAGCACAACACTAATGACAGGCATCAAACCAGAAAGGAAGAGAGCAAAAGAAGAAAGGAACAGAGAAGAACTATAAAAATAACCAAAAAACAGGTAACAAAAAGGCAGAGTTCACACTCCTGTTAATAATTACCTTAAATGTAAATGGGCTAAATGCTACTATCAAAAGACATGAAATGACTGAATGGATTTTTAAAATGACTGATTTATAAGTTCCATAAAAGAGACTGATTTTACTCCTACAGACACATACTGACTGCAAGTAAATGGATGGAAAAAGATATCCCAGGCAAATGGAAGGAAAAATTAAGAAAAAGACCAGAGTATGAAAAACAATCTGAGGGTTTTGAAGGGGCGGGGGGTGGGAGGTTGGGGTACCAGGTGGTGGGTATTATAGAGGGCACAGATTGCATGGGGCACTGGGTGTGGTGCAAAAATAATGAATACTGTTATGCTGAAAATAAATAAAAAATAAATTTAAAAAAGAAAGAAAGAAAAGACCAGAGTAGTAATAATTATATCAGACAGACTATTTTTTCTCAAGACCTATTTGTTTTAGAGACAAAGAAAGCATAAGTGGGAGGGATAGAAGGGGGAAGGAGAGAGAGAGAGAGAGAATTTCAAGCAGACTCCACACTGAGTGTGGAGCCCATTGTAGGGCTCAATCTCATGACCCTGAGATCACAACCTGAACCGAAACCACAAGTCAGTCACTCAACGGACTATGTCAGCACCCCACCCTAGACAAAGCAGACTTTAAAACAACCACTGTAAAAATAAATAAATAAATAAATAAATAAATAAAATAAAATAAGCAAAAACAAAAGCAACAACGACTGTAACAAGAGACAAAGAAGGGCATTACATGTTAAAGCAATCAATCAAACAAGAAAATAGCAATTATAATTATCTATGTACCCTACACAGGACCACCTAAATATATAAAGCAGATATTAGTAGACATAAAGGGAGAAATTGAGGGTAATGCAACTATAATATGGAACTTTAACACCCAATCTTCATTAGTGTACAGATCATCCAGACAGAAAATTAACAAGAAAACTGTGGCTTTGAACAACATATCAGACTAGATAGACTTAAGAGATACATACAGAAAATTCCATCCAAAACAGAATATACACTTTTCAAATACACATGAAACATTCTCCAGAAAAGATCATATGTTATACCACAAGTCTCAATAAATTTAAGATTGAAATCAAGCATCTTTTTCAGTGAAAATAGTATGAAATTAGAAAATGGTTAAAAGGGAAAAAACAAACAGGTGGAGGCTAAACAACATGACCCTAAACAACCAGCGGGTTAATGAAGAATTGAAAAAAGAAATTTAAAAACACACGAAGACAAATCAAAATGAAACACAACAGTCCAAAATCCTTGGGACACTGGGAGAGCAGTTCTAAAAGGGAAATATAGAAGAATACAAACCCACCTCCAGAAACAAGAAAAAGCTCGAATTACCAGTTAATCTTACACCTAAAGGAACCAGAAAATGAAGAAACAGCCCAAAGTTAGTAAACAGAGAAAATAATGTAGAGCAGAAATAAATGAAATAGAGACAATACAAGGTTTTCAAAAATCAGTGAAATTATGAGCTAGTTCTTTGAAAGAGAAACAAATGTGATAAACCTTACTTAACTCAGTCTCATCAAGGAAAAAAGAGGACTCAAAATCAGAAGCAAAAGAAGAAAAACAACTGACAGCACAGAAATACAAAGAATTATAAGGGGTTACAACAAAAGAATTCTATGCCAACCAGTTGGTCAACCTAGAAGAAATCAATTTCCGGAAACATATAATCTTCCAAAACTCAATCAGGAAGAAACAGAAGATCTGCACAAACTGGTTGCTAGTAACAAAAATAAAACTTCCAATAAACATGTTGGGAGCAGGACAAGATGGCTGCACAGGTGAATTCTAGCAAACTTTTAAAGAAGACTTCATGCTTATTCTTCTCAAACTACCCCCCCCCCAAAAAAAAAGAAAGAAAAAGAAAAAGAAAAGGAAAACTTCCACATTCATTTCATAAGGCCAGCATTATCCTGATACCAAAACCAGACAAAGATACTATAAAAAGAAAGACTACAGGTCAATATCCCTGATGTAAATGGACACAAAAATCTTCAACAAAAGATCAGCAAACCACATTCAACAACATATTAAAAGGATCACTCACCCCGACCTAGCTGGATTTATTCCAGGGATGCATGGGCGGCTTCAATTTTGCAAATCGATATGATGTATCACACTAATGAGTAGAAGGACAAAAACCACAGGATCGTCTCAACAGATGCAGAAAAAGCTTTTGACAAAATACAAATCCATTCATGACAAAACGCTCAACCAGGTGGGCTTAGAGGGAACATAACTCAAAATAATAAAGGCTACATATGAAAAACCCAGAGGTACCATCATACTCAATGGTGAAAAAGTGAAAGATAATCCTCTAAGATCAGGAACAAGAGAGGATGCCCACTCTCACCACTTTTATTCAACATAGTACTGTAAGACGTAGCTGCAGCAATTAGACAAGTAAAAAAGTAAAAGGAATCCAACTTGGTAAGCAAAAAGTAAAACTGTCACTATTGAGGGCAGATGACATATTACTCACAGAACACCCTAAAGACCTCACCAAAGAAGATTAAAATAAATAAGTACAGTAAAGTTCCAGAATACAAAATTAATATACAGAAATCTCTTGCATTCTATATACTCACCGCAAAGTAAAAGAGAGATAGAAATTAAGATAACAATCCCATTTACAACTGCACCAAAAAAAAAAAAAAAAAAAAAGTCATAGGAATAAATTTAACTAAGAAGGTCAAAGATCTATACTCTGAAAAGTCCAAGACAATGATGTTGAATACAACAAATAAATGGAAAGATATACCATGCTCATGGGTTGGAAGAATGTCACTAAAATGCCCATACCCCAAAAGCAATCCAAAGATGAAATGCAACCCCTACCAAAATATCAATAGCATTTTTCACAGAACTAGAATAATCCTAAAATTGGTATGAAACCACAGAAGACCTTGAACAGCCAAAGCAATCAAAAAGAACAAAGTGCTGAAGACAGCACAATGCCAGATTTAAAGATATACTGCAAAGCTGTAAAAATAAAAATAGTATAGTACTGGCATAAAAAATAAACAGATCAATGGAATAGGACAGAGAACCTAGAGATAAACTCACAATCGTTTAGTTAAATGAGTCAAGAACAGACAATGGGCAAAAGACAGTCTTCAAAAACTGATGTTGGGAAAATTGGACAGCTACATACAAAAGAATGAAATTAGACCACTTTCTTACAACATGCACAAAAGTAAACTCAGAGTGAATTCAAGACCTAAATGTGAGATCTGTAACCATAAAACTCCTAAAAGAAAGCAGAGGTAGGAATTAACGGCCTTAGCAACTTATTTATGAATGTCTCTTCAGCAAGTGGACCGAAAGCAAAAATTATTAGGACTACACCAAAATAAAAAGCTTTTGCATAGCAAAGGAAACCAACAACAAACAAAAAGGCAAACTACTGAATGGGAGGAGGTATTTGCAAAAAAGATATCCAATTATGGGTTACCATCCAAAATATATAGACTTTATATACATGTACAACTCAACACCAAAAAAGGGAACAATCCAATTAAAATACGAACAGAGCACCTCAACAGACATTTTCCCAAAGACATACTGGTGGCCAAGGCACAAAAAGATACTCAACATCACTAATAAAGGAAACGCAAACCAAAACCACAATGAGACATCACCTTACATCTGTCAGAATGTCTAGCATCAAAAAGACAAGAAATAACAAGTATCAGCAAAGATGTAGAGAAAAGGGAACCCTCGTGCTGTGTTGGTGGGAATGAGAATTGGTACAACCACTGTGTAAAACAAAACAGAAGTTCCTCAAAAAATTACAAATAAAAATACCACATGATCCAGTAATTCTACTGGATCCCAAGGGAAATACCCACCCGCCACCCCCCTGGAAAAAGAAAATACTAATCTGAAAAGATACAGGCACCCTTATGTTTATTGCAACATTATTTACAATAGCTAAGATATGGAAGCAGCCCAAGTGTCCACTGACTGATGAATGGATAAAGAAGCTGTGGTATGTTTATACAATGGAAAACTAATCATAAAAAAGAATGAGATCTTGCCATCTGCAAAAACAAGGATGGACCTAGAGGGCATTATGCTAAGTGAAACAAGTCAGAGAAAGATAAATACCATGTGATTTCTTATATGTGCAATCTAAACAACAAAATAACCCCCCAAAACAGACTCGAATACAGAGAACAAAGTAATGGTTGTCAGGTGACTTGGGTAGGGAGAAGGGCAAAAGAGATAAAAGGGCAAAAGAGGTACAAATTTCCAGTAAGTCTGGGAGATGATATGTACCCCATAGGGAATATAGTCAGTAATATTCTAATACTACTATGTGGTCACAGATGACAACTGTACTTGTGGTGAACACTGAGAAATGTATTGTGGAAATACTTATGTTGTACGTAACACTGTATGTCAACTCTACTTCATAAGCAACCAGCATGATCAGAATCTTCAAAAAATGTATCAAAATAAGTGAAAATAAAGTTTTAGTCATAACACTTATTTTCTATCAACTAAATACTATCTAACTTAATTCTTCAGAACTATGGACATTAGCCATCACATTTAAGTAATTTATCTATTTTCAAAGAAGAAAATCCCAAAGCACAACCATTCTCCCACTTAATTTTAGAACCTTTTTTATCATGATCTCTAACACTGCATTTCCAGGGTCTTTCAGGAGCTCAGTATTTAAAAGTATGTCATTCTTTCCCCCCAAAACCAGTATTAATTGTAGGAAACGTACCTATAACCTTCAAACTTAAACTAGATTTGGGATTTAATTCAAGTGAAATTATTTTTTTTCCAATTTTCAGACTTTATCTGAAACTCTAAAATAATTTTAAAACTCGTGCCTGTCCCCTTTCCCCACCCATCCTCAGAAAGCTGGTGTTGGAACATCGACGACTTCATAGCTAAAGGTCACGCAAAACCAATTTCGGAATGTCCAAACTGGAAAAAGAGAGCTTCCAATAACCTAGGAACCCACAGCATTCTTAGAAAGAACTCTGGAAAGACTGTACAGGGTCAACAATAGTGAGAAACACATGGACAAAGCATGTAGCTTTGACACTCTGGTCATTCGCACATCACACAATTTCACCTCAACTAGAACCACAAGGCTTTCATTGTTTATCCGCCAGCTCCTCTCATTGAGTAACTGTCAAGAAGAATTACTTGGGTAGGAGAGAATGTATCTTCTTTCTCTCCTCTTCCAGGAGTGTACTGGAGAGCTGTCCCACCCCAAGCATAAATATACCACAATGATTCCCAAACTCCAGTCTGGGGACTGACACAGGCCCAGGATGAAGATGATGTGTTTTTTTTCAATGTGAAGTGCAATGAAAATAAGGACACAATTTTCTCACAACGCTAAATGTATTCCACTTCAAGTACCTATCCCTTATTCTGAAACTACATACCTCTGTATAAGTTTTTGTTTTGCTTTTAAGATTTCATTTTCTTGAGAGAGAGAGAGAGAGAGATCACAGAGGGAAAAAGAGAAGCAGACTCCTCGCTGGGCAGGGAGACCGATGTGGGACTCAATCCCAGGTCCCTGGGATCGTGACCTGAGCCAAAGGCAGGCGCTTAACTGACTGAGTCACCCAGGCACCTCCCTTTGTTATGTTTAAAAATGTCTTTTATGAAATAATGGTGATAGAAGATGGTATTTTTAACATCCTTCTCTGGTAAAATAAACATTGGTAATCTCTAGAGATTATCCAAATAGCTCAGCATTTTTACTATTTATAAAAGGCAAAGCTGTGGAAAATGAACAGTGATAATCTGGGGTAGAAACAATTTTTCTAGTAAGAGCAGGCCTGGAGCATGTCATAAAAACCCCCGTATTTCTGGAAGCTTATGTTGAACATAGAGTCAAACAAGAGCCACCTTTCCTCCTACTCCACTCTAGGGACGTCTACAAATTCCCTTCACGGTGTCTCTAGTATTGGTCCTGCTTTTCTTCTGACATGGTTTCTTTTCTGCTAGTTATTAAATGTGAACATAAAAATGATGGGGCGATCATGTCAACATATTTCGTGAAGTGCTCCAAGGACAGAATAAGAAGGTACAAGGTAGAATGAAATTATTTAGGACCACTAGAATAGTAAAGATAAGTGTATAAGAAAAATAAATGAATGACTCAGAGGAACTACAACCAAGGAAAGTGAAAGTATTTACAACATACGGTCTCTAACTATTAACCGGTAAAGAGAGCGGGCGAGGTAGAATGGAAAATGGAGAGGTTTTCCCACAGAAGCAAAACAGGCCTGGATGGCAAGGCAGCCTTCATGAGCCAGTTAACCTAGATTATGCAGGAAGTACACGTGATTCAGAAGTCAGAAGCATGTCTCCCCCACCTCCTAGAGCGAACTTTAAGGTAGGAAGAAGGCTGAATGCTCTCAAAGGATATTTGTTCAATTTCCTTTGTAAAAAAAAAAAAAAAAAAAAAACCAGCCATTCCTTACACCTCTTTGATGCTGACGTAACAGAAAGCAGCTCCCTAAATTCTCCAAATTGGGAAACAGAATTCTTCTTCCCAAAGGCACAAGCAAGTGTCCCCAAGCTCAGCTCATCCAGGCCACCTTTCATTTACACATTCGTCCTAAGAGAGGATCATTCTGAAAATGGGTTGAGTCAAATTATGCATCCTTTTTTTTTTTGGTGGTAAAATATACCTAAAGTTTACTATTTTTCCATTTTAAGTGAAGCAAGTTCAGTGGCACTAAGTACAGTTGACCTCTGAACAACATGTTTTGAACTATACCACTCCACATATATGTGGATTTTTTTCAATAAATATGTTGGAAAATTTTCGGAAATATGCGACAATTTGAAATAAGTCACAGACGAGCTGCACAGCCTGGAAATACGGAAAAAAATTAAGAAAAGGTTAGGTATGTCACATATGCATAAAATATATGTAGATACTATTTCAACATGACTACCGTAAAATATACACAAACTGAATGTAAGTTACAAATTTATCAAAACTTACCCAAACACTAATAGACCATACAGGGCATCATCCACAGCTGAGAGAAATGGAAGCGAATATGAAGACGCAATATTAAATCATAACTGCATAAACCATACTGGTGTAATAATTTCAGAGCCACCATCTGTGCGAATATCCACTTAAAATGTTGTGTGGCACTAATCATCCCTGCATGAGCACTGCAGGGAAAATGATCTCTAGAGAGTCTATTAGTAAAGTTTCGGGGCAGTAAAAATTTACATATGCAGATTTTGACTGGGGGGGGGGCATGGTGCCCCAACCTCTGTGTTGTTCAAGGGTTAGCTGTACAATTCGCATAGTTATGCACCCCAAATTATGCAAGTTCTCGCGGGTCCTCGAAGATTCTGCAGGCTGTTTATGGTACGTTTCCATTTGCACAAGAATGTATTTTTTTGCTCCCCAATCCTTCCATTTTCTAGAACTCATTCCTGAATCAGAGACTCCTGTTTTCTGTATCCTGGAACACCAGTGGTCTCACAACCCAGGCGCAAAATGAAACTGATTAAACTCCCCCGGAAACCAGGTTAAAGCTCGGGTCTGATGCACTAGACTCGACAAGTCAGTTATGAAAGCAATGACTACACGGTTAGTGCCGTGAAGATTTATAATCCCTTATTCTCAGCAGCCTTTAATTGAGATAGCGGACATACAGAAATTACATACTTAAGGAACACAACATAATGTTTTTATACATATGTACATATTGTAGGGAAAAAACCCATCAAGCTAAATAAGTAACCATATGTAGTTACCCCTTTGCATGTGTGTTGAGGAGATTTAAGACCTGTCCTCTGAGAACAGTTCAAGGACCCTTCTACTCAGTAGAAAAGACTCAACAAGAAGAAACTCTTCATTTCTGCAAGTACCGTGGCTATGGTATAATCAGGAGCCGCATAAAATTAAAAGGCTTTGGTCAAATAACCCAAACTCAATACTCACAACAGATAGCGTGTAGCGAAAAACAGAGCATTAACAGCTTCTGCCTCATCAAAAGATACGGAAGGAACAGCTTTCACTTTCATGAATCTGCTACAGACGGCTTATCCTAACAACCAATTTTCCACCATCCCAGCTGCTTATTAATGTTTCGAGATGTAAATGCTTGAGTGTACCTAGGACTGTCATGCACTGTCACAAGGCAATCAGTATGTCAAAATGTATTTAATGACAGAACCGCATGTGAACATTACAACTAGCTATTCTTACCTTTTTTAAGGCTTACACATACAAGAACACCACTTCTGCCAAAAGAAACCGATCAATTTCCCTGTAAATTTGTCCACTGCTTTATTAATACAGAGATATATTGTTTTGTCAATGATAAAACACAGGGGTCTCAGGCTCTGTCCTTATCTGTTATGGCTAAGCTACTGAAAAAAGGGGGTCTTTCTGGCCCACACACTCACTGTAATGGGAAGATGACAAAAAGCACTCGAGGAATGCTGACTGGGACTATCATCACTGTACGAATCCGTTCACCTTACGAGTTTAATTCAGGGGAAATATACCTGGGTAATCCTGTGCATAGAGCTTGCAGGATAATTACAGCTCAGCCAGGAGAACCACCAACTGAAAAGCCCTCGGGAGCGCTGGAACAGCAAGTTCTGCTAAACAAACATACTGATCATTCTTAAGGCCGTGGTTATATTTAAACCAATTTGCATGGCAGCTCATTTCACAGAAATTACTTCATAGCTTCAGGAATCCCATGTGAAATCCGTTAGGAGAACTACCAATTTAAATTTCCTTTTTTTTTTTTTTAAGCAGACTGATAAATAATGAACTGATCACCGAACCATCATGCCTTTACACAGACCTGCCTTGGACCAGATTTGCTTATTTCACAGGCTGCCAATTATCTTGCTAAAAATTAACATGAGCTCCATCAGGAGATACTGCTCCCGTAGGAAGACATGGAATAGAGGATTAAATAAGTGAGCAGGTCGTTCATGGGACAGAAGACTTAAAATGAACACCTGGAGCTAAAATTCTTAAGAAAACCAAATGGCAGGGCAGGCAGGACAATTAACCTGATGACCACGTGGGCCAGCTGTGGGGGAGAACTCCTGCACCACTAACAGCAGCATCTGCTTCCATGGAACCTTTCTCAAGCCCAGTGTTCCCCTATCTATTCCCGTGTGAGAATTTGTAACATTCCTGAGAGCTGAGTAAGGACGAAGACTATTTGCCAAATTTTAGTTGGAAGAACTAAGTCAACTCAAGGTCACACTGGCAGTGAGACAAGCCTCGGTAACACATGGTCCATCATAGGCCATTAAGTGAACGTGGATTTAAAATAATGCCCCAAACCCTCTTACACTGTTGGTGGGAATGCAAGTTCGTGCAGCCACTTTGGAGAACAGTGTGGAGATGCCTCAAGAAATTAAAAATAGAGCTTCCCTATGACCCTACAATTGCACTCCTGGGTATTTACCCCAAAGATACAGATGTAGTGAAAAGAAGGGCCATCTGTACCCCAATGTTTATAGCAGCAATGGCCACGGTCACCAAATTGTGGAAAGAACCAAGATGCCCTTCAATGGACGAATGGATAAGGAAGATGTGGTCCATATTCACTATGGAGTATTATGCCTCCATCAGAAAGGATGAATACCCAACTGTTGTAGCAACATGGACAGGACTGGAAGAGATGATGCTGAGTGAAATAAGTCAAGCAGAGAGAGTAAATTATCATATGGTTTCACTTATTTGTGGAGCATAACAAATAGCATGGAGGACAAGGGAGATGGAGAGGAGAAGGGAGTTGAGGGAAATTGGAAGGGGAGGTGAACCATGATAGACTATGGACTCTGAAAAACAATCTGAGGGTTTTGAAGGGGCAGGGAGTGGGAGGTTGGAGGATCCAGGTGCTAGGTATTAGAGAGGACACGGATTGCATGGAGCACTGGGTGTGATGCAAAAATAATGAATACTGTTACACTGAAAAAATAAAAAATAAATAAATAAAATAATGCCCCAGCCACCAGAGCTGATCGAGCAAGGCACCATTTCCCAGGGATCCTGGACGAAACGAGTCCACTCTCACAGCACATCAAGGTGCTCACCATGTACCAAGCCCTGAGCTCAGAACTATATGGGAAGCATTTCATTCTAACGTCATTCTTTAAGTCAGATACCATCATTCTCATCTTATAAGTAAGAAACTTGAGGCTTAGAGAAGTGAACTTGCAGAGCCACTCAGTAGGTCTCAGAGCTCAAATCTGAACCCAGAGCTTGATTCAAGAGCGCTGTCCTCAACTGGGATACAGTCCTGTCTTCCAAACCACTGAAGCTGGCACATGAGCTAAACCCATTCTACTCCAGGCAGCAGAAAGAACAGTCAGAAGTCAGCAGACTAACGTTTTCTCAGCTTACACCTAACTATACTTATAAATTTGAGCCTTGATTGACTCATCTGGAAAAAAGTTCAAGTCTTTCTCCACTCACACAGTTGGTTGTTGCAAAGCTAAAAAAACTTAGTACATAAAATTATGCTAATCCTGATCCACAGGCTAATGATTCCTGATCTATAATTCTCACGCATTGGGATCACACCACTATGTCCACATAATGGCCGGAACAGGCTGCGGAATGCAATTTGAGATCCAGTGGTTCTCTAGGATAGGCAGAAGCTACCTATGGGCCTTCCCAATCCTGATTTCTTGCCTTAAGAAGACATATGTCAGAGTGAGTTGTGTTCTATAGACAAGGGATTCTGGCTAAGGATTCACCTTAACACTGTGCTGTAAAGTACACAAATTAGGAGTTAAGATAGACTGAAAACCTTTCTCAGATACTTACAGAGCATTACACCTGGGGCAGCCAATGTTTTATAAAACTAGCACATGACAGTGTAAGACAGAGTATCTCTTCAATAAACCTTCTTACTTACAGAATCCCTCTCTGATGACGGACTTGAATTTATGGCGTGCAGTGAGAAGTAGCCATTCCGGAGCTCTGCCAGTTCGATAACCACAACAATGAGCCCAAGTTTGCTTCAATTATTCTGTGCTTGACTTATAGAGCAGAATAGAACAAGTTCACCGGCTGTTTAACATACGAAGAGTTAACCCATCCCTGTGTCATCATGAGAATTTCAACATCAACCGTACCGCTGAGAAAAAAGCCACCATTTCAAACTACTAAAGAATAGATGGAACAAAAACATTTGCATTTCAATAGAACTAGCTTTATTATTATATTATTATTTTAAACAAAAGAAATGGTCTAAAAGCAAATGCAGATATGTACCGAGGGATGGACATGACCTGGTACTTACAGAGGAGCTGCTGTATCATAAATGAAAATAGAATGTTAGGAGAAAAATGGTATTTCAGGTGCTGTCTGCTTGAATAATCTGGAGACGCAAGTTAACTGAAAGAAGGTGCTGTGCCAAGCAATCAGTGGGAACAAAAAACAAAACCAAACGCAACCACCAGCAGCTGCTTCCCAAGAACTATGCGCTGACAGCATGAGCCCTGCCATCAACTCACAGTCTTCTCATTTTCCCCGTTTTCTATAATTTTCCTCTTCTTTTCATCTGTTTTCTTCTTGAAGATGTTATTTCGGTAAAACTGAAGTTCTTTGATGCTTTCACTAATGTCATCGAGCGCCCTACAAGCAAACACATCACACTGAAGTGAAATGCCCACGGAGGAAGGAAGCCATCGACAATGTAACTTAGGAGTAACAACAGGTACTACTGTAAATGCTGCTGACACCATCTAGAAGAGGAATGTTTTAATCAAGCAAATGTAAGTGCTTTGTTAAAAAAAAGAAAAAACTGTATTAAAAAAATTTTTTTCCCTAAAATATATCAGATGATAAAGTCTCCTAGACTGTCCTATAAGATGGTCAAGGGTTCCATGGAAAAAAGAATTCTAGGTTCAAGTGAGTTCAGGAAAAACTAAGTCCAGCACTCCTTTTCTGAACTTCTGTGCAAAGCATTTACTGTGCTAATGTGGGCTGTGAGTGTCCACGGGGAGGATCTACTACACACACAGTGTGTCTAAAATGTAATCAACCATGTGTGTGGGTGTGGAATAATCATTAACAGCTCTTGGAACAGAATTTGGGGAACACTGTGCAAGATTTAATGACATCCCTGTACAAAATACAATGACCTGCTCAAACGTGACTCGTGACTCAGTCATAATAAGCATCAATCATCAGCCAGTACCTGGCCAACACGGAGGTTGTGCCTCCACTCTAAGGGAGATGTGTGCTACCATCAGCTACAACACACTCTTCTCTAACATGCTCTCTCATCTGTCGAGTCTGAGAAATCGGTAAGCTAGATTATGAGAACCGTGTGCAGGTCCATCAGTAAGCTCTGAATGAGAAGTCAAGGGCCTCTATCCTTATGTTCCACAGCAGAAACATCCATGTGGTTGATCATGGGACGCGTTTTCAGAACTTGTAAGGCATGTTACAGAATGGTTAATACCATAGATACACTGTGACCTTTCTAAAGATTGAAAAATGCCGAAATCCAAAAGGCATCAAACCCTAATTGTTTCAGATGAGGTACTGGAAACCTGCATTCCTGCACTGGGGTCCATGCAATTCCCCTCCCCCGACCCCGCAAAGAAACACTAGCAGGCCGGGTTCTTTATAGCAGGGACTCAGTCTCTGTTTGCCTAGACTGTGCACATAGGCACTCAGTAAACGGATGCACTAAATGCTGCCCTTAGAAGCCAGCAGTAAATCCCCAATTAAGTCTTACGTTCCTCCTGAAAGACGACAAAATTAAAAAAACAAAACAAAACAAAAAAACACAACTTTTTTTTAAAGTAAAAGAGCCAGTACAGGACAGTAGATAAACAAAATCTTCAAATTTCTTGTGTACCTGTGGCTAAGTCTGCAGACTTAATAGAAAGGATCTGAAACACTCAAAAGTGCCAAAGTTAGGCTAAGTATGTTAACCCAACTGTTGACAAAGTATTCTAATTTTAAGTGGCTACAAGTATTCATATCCTTGCTGGTAAGAATATTAATACTGCTCATTACTAGAAAGATTAAAGACTGCTTCAACACACCTACAAACTAAGCTATCTTTTAGTGTTAAAACTGGAGTGAAGACATAAGATGCTACATATCTCAGAAGGAATATCAGAATCCTGACCAGAATTTCTAATAATCATAGCAAAAGAAAGTTAACTTTATGCTAGCTGGCTTTTACTTGTTCCCCCAAGAAAAAAACAGTGGAGGACAGACACTATTTTAAGCAGTCAGGAACTGGAGGGTTACATGTGTGTCAGATTGCCAAGCGCTTAGAAGGACCCAAACTTACCTGTGAGAAGCAGCCTTCTTTGGTGCAAATTCATATTCTTCTGGATACCAGCGTCTATACACAGCAAAAATGGAACTCTCAAAGGAAACTGTCTCAAATATACTGGATAATTACCTCCTTCAAGTCATTTATTAACACTGAAAAAGGCATTTTGGGTTGTGACTCCAGAAGCCTCCTTGCCTGGGACTGTGTCTTCACCCTAGCTCTTCCCGGTAAGCAAGCTCATGCTCATCCACGATTCCTAAATTCACTCCACTCCAGCCCTCTCCTACCTTGTCACGGATGGCCAACCACCTGCATCTCCGCCTACGAATCCATCAGACACTTCTAATGAACACATGTAAACCTACACTTATCCTCAAGACCTCCCTTCTCCCACCCACCCCATCTGCTTTTGTTCCTATTTTCCCCTTTATCTTTGAACAATACCATCCTCTGCCTAACTGCAGAAACCAGGAACTGCAGAATTGCTTAGAGCTCTTCCTTTCCCTCATTCCCCCATTCGAACACGGCATACCATGCCAAGTGACATCTCAAGATGTGACATTCTCCACACCCTTCTCTGCCACCCAAACACCATGTCCCTAGCTCATTCTTCTGTCTCCAAGACAAGGCAAAAGTGTCCCTTCTTATCGCCCTCTTTTCTGCCACCTTATGATCAGAATGACCTAATCGTATCACGGATTCTTCTACTTACACATCTTTAAGGGAAACCGACTCTCATGTTAACCATCTCAGCCCTTCACAATTTGGTCTTACTTCCTACCTTTTGCAAGCCGCATGCCTGGCACTTTGGCACTGATGGACCATTTGTAATTCCCCTATCTCCCTGAGCCCTCATTTCTTCATACTTCGGCCCGTTCTCTGGAATCCTCCCGCCTCATCTAAATGCCAGGAAAACATCCAACTCCTCTTCCAATCTCAACTTAAACTTCCTATGTGGAACTTTCCCCGGCTTCTCATTCCTTACTCCAACATCTCGGGGCTCCTTCCCCCCGGTGCCCCCAACAGTCAGTATGCACATTTCCATTACAGAAGTCATCACACAGTGTATGTGCAGCACCAATTCTAGGCTATTTCAAGGCTTTTCATTTGTTAGGTTCCCAGCGCATAGGCCAATGCCTAGCACAGAATGGTGTTCAATAAATTTTGTGAACTAATGAAATTTATACATAAGATTTTCGACATTGTTTTCCCCATTTCTCACCAGTCCAGAATCAACTAAGGACCTGTCCAAGTCAGAAAGGGAGGAAGTTACACACCCACTTGGCACCCTCAGTTCTAGCATTCTATTCAATTACTTTCCACAAATTCTCAATTAAAACATGCTAAATGAGGCAATTTAATGGATCCTAAATATAGCCCTTACCTGCACAGTTCTTTAACAGTGCTCACATCAATTATTCTATAATGAAGATGTTTCATGAACTGGGGCATGTATTTGTCAAGAAACTTCTTATCTGCATGAACTGAATTTCCTAGAAAGACACGAAGCATACCGCATCTGTGTATTTCTAGCAGTATACAACAGGATATCAAAATTATTAACCAGTACTGAAATGGAGGGGATTTTTTTTTTTTTTTTTAATTCAAACAATTCCTAAAAGCATCTCGGAATTTCTAAATCAGGTTTGGTGCATTTGATTGGGCTACAAATACAGACTTCTGAGTATTTACTCAGTCTAGCTCATAATAATTTTATAAATAGCCTCAATGGACAAAAAGGATAAATTCCACATACTTAAAATAATGCACAAATCCATTTGTTACTTTTTCAGATCATACCAAATGTGCACATTTTCTCCCAGTGTCATGAAAGCCACACTATTAACACTAAAAACTTAACCACATTAAGTAAATAAAACTTTATTCACATTCCAATTTTAACAAACTGTATCCATATTCATGTTTCCATACAGTAATTTATATTAAAAACACTAAATTTTAAATAACTACTTTAAAATAAACAGCAGCCAAACTAGCTAGAGGGAAAATATACATACAACATATACTCTAGTACTTAAAGTCAAAACTTTTAAAATGAAATTTAAGAAAAGTATAAGTTATTGTATCAGTTTACATATACAAATGCAAATACACTTCCAGAGACCATTAACTTTTCTCTGACAATGGCTGTACTTTCAAAATCCTAGTAGAACTGGCCCAGTTTAAGCAGTCACTGTCACACAGGAAAGAAAAGGGAAAAAAAAAAAAAAAAAACAGGTGGACATTTTAGATTGAGACTCAAGAGACAAAATAACCAAATGAAATGGATGGGACTTGACGGAGTACTGGTTCAAAAACAAGTAGACATTTGGCACGTGGACTAGATGTCAAACGGTATTAGTGAATTATTTTTAATTACCTTAAATGTGATAATGATACTGTGGCTACATGAGAAAATGTCCTTATTCTTAAGAAATACACGATGAAGTACTTAGAAATGAGGTGTCAAAATGTCTACAATTTACTTTCAAATGTCCGACAAAAAAAAAACAGACAAGTAAAACAAATATGGCGCAAGGTTAAACCATTACCAAATCCAACTTTCCTGTACATGTGAATTTTTTCCATAATAAAAATATAAAGGAAAATTTCATTGAGTGAGTCTATGTACCCCAGATTGGGTTTCAGGGCAGTTTCCCAATACTCCTGTTATAAATTACACAAGGAAACTTGAACGCAAAATTAAGATGTATAATCCAAGTGAGGGCAAGTGGAAGGCATGATGGTCTTAGTTGATCTTTCTGGAACTGCAGTCTCTTGAACCACTACAATGGAACACTATCTACAAGGTATACATAGGATTGGATTTTACCTGCAAGTGGACAGAGCCCCGGAGGAGTCTGCTGTCGTACAAAGGACAGAAATTCATACTCTGCCTGCTGCAATGTCATTGTACTCTCCTTCACTGCCTTGGTTAGACCAGACTGCAAGAGAGAATCCCCAGCCCCCACCAGAAACACATCAAGTCAGTTTTCAAAGGCATCCAGAAATGAAACTTCACTGCTAAAATGGGCAAATATAACCATACATGGACCATTTATAAAGCTCAAGTTCAACTGAAACTGCCATCTTTGCACTGATTTTTTTTCTTAAAGAATCCAGGTCAAATAAGCTATGTTCCTGATTGTTAATAGCATTTCCACACAGTCAGAAAAAGATGGTGCTCAAAGTCCAAGCTCTGGGAAGAAACCACTATTAACAGGAGAGCAGCATTCCCCCTTTTCTGAAAGTTGATGTCTAACCTTATCCAAAAGACTGATTTGAGCAATACTTGACAATCCGTAATGCGTTCGCGATAGACTGAGTGCAGGAGAGGAAAAAAGAGAACATTCAGAAGATGATCTCGAGAGGTTCCAAAGATGACAGGTAAACAAGCAAGCAGTCTCCCAGGCTCGCCAAGCAATCTTCCTCTAACCCTTTTTAAAATCCCATCCAACAATGGTATAGGATTCAGATGTGGGAGCAACACGCTTGTTACTGATCCCCAAAGCAGCACTCCTGTTATTTGGTAATGTTACCTTCCCATGATGTTCCTTACACCAATCTGACATGCTGTCCAGTAACTCATCTGGCTGTTTTATAATCAGGTTAGGACCCTGTGGATGGGAAAAGCCATTAGTCATCCAGAATTGACAGGGATAACCGTGGTTTCTGTGTTAAAGTTTATGCTGCTGTCAGGATTCAATACACAGATAGCAGGAGAAAGAGATGAGGGCCCTTTGTTACCTCTGTAAGTGATTCTTATTCATTCTAGTGCTGTTTGCAACAGCAAAGAGGAATGCATGTGCACACACGCACACACCTACCTCTGAAAAGTGAAATGCCTATTAATAGAGAACATTGGTTGTCTGTCAAGGGTCAGCAACCTATAGCCAGAGTCTTTGGCTTTTTTTCCCCCTCTATTACCAGCAAGCTAAGAACGATTTTTACATTTGTCAAGAGTTATAAAACTAACATGTGACAGGTATGTAGCACTCCAAGCCTAAAATATTTACTATTCAGTCTTTTTTTAACCAAGAGCTTGCCAACCTCTAATTATGAGTTCATTTTGGAAGGTGTCTATATTGCCAAGTGAAAAAAACAAATTGTAGGACAGTATATATGTGCATGTGATCTTGTGTACATGTGTTTAAAAACACACACACACACACACATTTATATATGCATGCAAAATACCAAGAAAATATACAAACTTTGGGGAGTAGGATGCAGCAGCAGAACAGGGCAAAAAACAGCTTACTACACATACATGTTGGATAAAGTTATAAGGTTTAATTTTAACAATATTTTTATATCAAAAGGTTAAAAAGGTAACTGGTAACACTTGAGGAAAACAAGAAAAAGTAACACGTGGCTGTCAAATTCTCTGCTCCATTTAACAGAACACTAAGTGTCTCAGATGAGTCCCAGCTGTCAAGTCATCGTGAGCATAGTATCTCCTGAACGATGGCGATAACAGACTGCTCCTTTCCCTCAATGGAATGTTTAACATAGGATAAAAGAAATTATAGATATCAAAGTTCTTTGAATTCTTGGAAGAAAAGTATTCTATGAATCCAAGGTATTATTGCTACTAAGTAATAAAAATAGTTCGCAATCACTGAGAGGAATGGCTAGAATTTAACTACTGGACATCTAAAAACTAACAAGGAGCTTTAGCCAAATAAGAAAAACCAGTAAAGGCAATCTCTAAGATGCAAAAAATTCGTTCTGATTACATATTTTTTTAAAAAAACAAAAAAACCTCATCCTGTTTAAAAAAAAAAAATTTTAACAAACCATGATGAAAAAAGCAAACTATTTTATTTATTTTTTTAATTTCTTTTCAGTGTTCCAGAATTCACTGTGGAAAAAGCAAACTATTAATCTAAGGCCATCTAACTTATTTTAGGTCCCAGTTTGGCACATGAAGCTACCTACAGAAAAATGTTCAGGGTAGGATATTTGCTCTTCTACCAGTATAAAACATCTTCCTCAGACTCATACACAAGAATAAAACATATTTTCCACAGAAAGGACACTTAAGAGTGCCTTTTTTTTTTTAAACATTCTTATCCTCATCTGACTGGGTCTATTCACAAATGCCACACTCATCTGCAGCTGTGTGAATACAGACCCAAATTTCCTCCAGGGTACATATTAACTAACTGGCCCATTAAACTGTCAGTATTTCACATTATATCAACAGTCTAAAGGAAAAACTCTTCTTCAGCCAAGGGTACGTAGGGCTCACAAAATAAAGACACTTCGCTATTCATCCGCACTAAATTCCAAGTGACACGGAAAAAACAACCAAAGCTAAAACATAGAGGTTTATTTATATAACGTTTAAAAAAAATTAAAAAAAAAAAAAGAGCTAGTTGTTATGACGAGAAACACAAAGTCTCAGGACTCTCCTCCAGCTGACGTATCCAGCAGTACTCCACAAAAGTCACAAATCATCTATAAATGCCTCCTCCCATCCCTTACCTACTTCTACTAAGTAGAAGTCTTACTGCGCATTAATGAAACCTACCAATGACAGTAGCACATCACTCCTGCTCTCAGGGAAGTGATTTTAATAGCACCACCTTTTCCACAAACATCCCTACCGTGTTCCTACTCTAGAATTTCTTATAGCCTCTGAAATGGCTAACAGTATGAGACCAGGGACCAATTCCAGATTAGGGCTTTCACCCTCTACCAATCAGATGCCCTCACACACTTCTCAAATGCTTCATAAGTGGCCGAAAGGCAACAGGTGTGTTGCTTTAATATTTCAGCTAAAAGCAGCATGTTAAAACCTTAATCATGCCCAATATATCAACAAGAGAGTATTCTGATTCTGCATCAACAGAATTCTAAAATCTTAAAACAGATCTAGACAAGCACATACCCTAATTGAGAAGACAGAAATTGGGCATACAGAGAGTAGAGTTAAAATTAAGGTGGTGATAGGGGCGCCTGGGTGGCTCAGTGGGTTAAGCCTCTGCTTTCGGCCCAGGTCATGATCCCAGGGTCCTGGGATCGAGCCCCGCATCGGGCTCTCTCTCCTTGGCGGGGAGCCTGCTTCTCCCTCTCTCTATCTGCCTACTTGTGACCTCTCTGTCTCTGTCAAATAAACAAATAAAATCTTTAAAAAAAAAAAAAAATTAAGGTGGTGATAGAGAGATTAACTTTGGCCTGAGTCACTAATCCTGAAGAGACAATAGCTGGTTCTCTTATTGGCTAGAAGTACTTCACTCAAACCAGCTGGGTTAAATTTCTGACTTCCCCAGTAACAAGCCAGGTGGCCTTGGGCAAATTACCCAGTATGTCTGAGCCAAAATGTCCTCCTCTATGTGTGCAACTACGTACCTCATAGTTGTTCTAAGGACTAAAAGTAGATACACATAAAGCACTTAGAATTGTGCGAGGCACACAGTAAGGGCTCCGTAAACAAGGGCACGTATGCTTCTGTAATTTTTGGCATGGATAACTGAAAAATAACTAGACTGTGAGACAGACTACTTTGGTTCCAGAACCAACCCTACCATGACCTAGCATATTCCTTTGGAACTTAACCTATATGGACCTCAGTTTGAAAAATGATTTAGATTTCTAATACGCTCTAAAGAGTATGACTGTATTACGTGGTATCACCTACTTCAGCCAAAATGTTGAGATCAGAGTCAGTTATCAGACAGGCCATCTCAATAATCTGGTCCTTCTCAATGTCCAATCCTGTCATCTGCAATCAAAAATAAATAGGTAACACACAAAATCATCTTTCTGGTCTATTTTACCCAATTTTTATGTGACAATAATTCCCTCAAGCATATTCCATTTCTATCCCATAGCCTGGATAAAAGAGACAATAATGCTTCTCTGGCAAGCCCCCAAGACACTGACATGAGTAACTTATTCGGTGAATATTTGCCAAGGGCCTGCTGTATGTCAAGCACCCTAGTTCTACTGTAGGACAGATGCAAAGTCAGCAAAATTGAGGGCTGACAGCATTCAATTTGGTAAGATACAACTCACATCACTACATCTCCGCAGTTTACAAAGTTTTCCTATTAATTATGCCTCTTGATCTTCCTTACAACCTAACGTATAAAGCACTGTTCATACCCCCATTCCACGTATAAGAAAACTGAGGCCCAACCGAGGGGGCAGTCTGCAGCGTTAAGTATGGAAAACCTAAAGGGATCAGAACCGGGTTCTAGCCCCATCACGGAACCTAATAGCATGACCTTCAGTGAGCTCAGTCCTCTCTCGGGGCCTCAGTTTTCTCGTTTGTGGAGTGAGAGGTAAGGCTGAGTCACGTCCGGAGTCCCGTCCAGCTAACAACCTAGGGTCCTGTAAGACTGCGGAAGGAGAGTCTGGAGTCTAGCACAGTCGCTGTCCCAACCCCCCCCCCGCCCCTCCCCCCGAAGCGAGCCTAAACCCAGAAGGACCAAAGCGTTAGGGAGGGTCACGCTTGGGCAGAGGGGGTTGGGGAGCCATATGGATGACTCTTCCCTCTGGAAAAGAAACCCCACAGCCCAGCACAGTCCCCAGCGCCTACAGGACTCCAGCCTGCCGACTTGCCCGCGCAGCCTACAGCCGTCGGCGCTCACCTGCCACACCTGAAACCCAGAGACCCGCCGCTGTCTGCGGACAGGCTCAGCTCCCCCGTCTACGCGCGGAACCTCACTCGTCTCCCTTCACCCTCGCCGACCGCACTCACCTCCAGGTCCACCCAAACCATCCGCTGAGCCATGCTCTCCCCTGCCGCCATGGCTGCGCCACCTTCGCGGACACCCCGCGACCTGAACTGCCCTCGACTCCCACCCACACCTCGCAACAGCCTGGAGCCCAGGGAGCCGCCTAGCATCACCCGGCACGAGCCGCCACGGCCCCAGCCTCTCAGCCGGCGCTGGCGCAGGCGCGATGGTCGCTAAACGTCGCAAACCCGCGGGGAGGCGCAGGAGTGAAAACCACAAGTCCCAGGAACCAGTGCGCCAGCTGGCCCTGAACAATCCGGCTTAGCTGCCGAATGGGACGACGGGAGTTGGAGTCTCGCCGGGTGTTCCGACCGATTTCCCCACCCCCGCCACGTGTTTTCGGATGTTACTGGACGCGCATGTTTTTCAGAACTAAGTTTATTCGTCTCACAAGAGTTATTTCCTGAGTTTGGATTAGTTGCAAACCGCCTAGTTGAGAAAGAAGTCTCTTACTTTAGCCAAAAAAAAACCCTGGTTGTTTATTCATAATTTTTTTCGAAATGTATCTTTCCTCTGTTTGCCCCCCCACACCCCTCCCCCCTTTTTTTTTTAACTTACCTGCCCCTCCACTCCCCACCTGGCATGTATTTTTCTCCTTGACCTAAGGCAGCAGTGCGGTGTGCTTCTTTCTCGGCCAGAAGGCCGGTTTGGCTATCGTGAAATCCTTTAGAAATCCTTGAGATCTCGTGGGAGACACTCTTAGCACGCACTAGGTGTTCAAGAAGACTTTGTTCGAGGGCGAACAGTTGCTCTTTATTATGGAGGGAGGGGGTTTGTTTCAGCTCAGCTGTGGGGTGTCAACGGTGACGACTTCCTGCTTAACCCTTACGAGTCCTCAAAGTTTAAATCTTGTCCTTTTATAACGAATCTATGCCGCAAATTAAAATGAACTAAAAACAGCTCTGCCTGCTCTGTAATCTGCTGTGGTTTTGATCGAAGTATGGGTAATCTCCGACGTAGCTATAGTTTCCATCATTTCCAGGAGTAGGGACCGCCGTCAACAGAACCTGTCCACCCGGTACTGTCAAATTGCATCCATCTCTTTCAATCTTGGCTATTCAGTAGCGAAGTCGTGTGCAGAGAGCAACTTTGTCACAAACATTGGCTTCAGCCTGGAATTATACCTTCTATATACATATTTTTGAAAGCCCTATTGCCACTAATTACAGAGCTTGTGGTCCATTACGTAGTAATTCGTACCTGGTGAGCTGGTTTTGTGACAGAGAAACTTGTTGCCTAATCAGAGCTGTAAGGACAGCGTAGTATACGGGATGTCAACTTTAACTCCTTTGGTGTACCCAACCCACCACCTGCCAGGGCACACAGAAGCTCTTTGAAGGGTCTTGAAATTGTGTGCACAGATTGCATACTTACAAAGACTTTTATTGTGCACAAATGTGTATATATTATAACTGCATTGCCTGATGAGTCACATTGTTTTGCTATTGCTTTTGATTCATTGTAGCCTACTTTATAAGAAGTAGTCTACATTTCTTCTTGTCTCCCTTAGTTTTTAACTTGGTTCATACGAAGTAGAATCAGCTGAAATACAGAAACTTTTATCAATTGAGCTTTTTAACAACTTTTGTTTTCAAAGTTACTGCTGAAACACTGTTCAGTTTTATTAGAAATTACAAATTAGAAAATACTATTTAGATTTAAGAACTTATATCCTGAAAACTTATGACCTTAATTTTAAAATACTGTGTAAACATTTTGTGTGGACATTTTTGCAACTTTGGTTTTCGAATTAACTACTTTATAATGATACAGACACATTTTAGGTGAACGGTGCTATAATGTAAGGAGACTTCACAGTTGTTGGTTTTTGGTTGTAATATCACTACATTGGTGATCTTAAAGTTTAATGTCCCAAAGCAGAGGAATGTATGCACCACATTCACAAATCCCAACCATGTAAATGCAGACAGACACAAGAACATGGAACGTTAGAATCTGCAAGCAGCCTCATGCGATGGTGGGCTCAATCATTTCTTTGTCTATTCCACACCACTCTGCTCAGAGACTTTGCTTTTTCAATTCTGTTCAGATCCTATAAAAACTGCTTTTGTTAATTAACAACAAGGTTAAAGTGCTAAGAAATCTTGTTCTCTAATAGCATAGACTGTGACAAACTTTGCTATTGAAAGTCATTTTAGTGAGAATAGAACACCTCCTCTTAAAGAATCTGAGCCTTGTGAGTCATTGACACAGAAAAGCTGCCTCAATTGTCAACCCAGGGGCAGAGCTTCAGATAAAAGGTTTTCAGACACAGCATTCCACATTTATCTTGACTTTTTTGTTTCTAAATAAACAGGGCTCTGAGTCAGCTTCTCAACACTGTGGGTAGTCAGACTATGATGTTTCTAACAGAATCAATGACAATGTTTCTAACAGAACATGGCCAAGGCCACACACTCCCCTAATTGAGAGATCACTAATTCTTTTTTACAGGTTTTTAAAATTTTATCTTCTTAATTGTGGTAAAATATAATCTTATTGTCTTAATTATGATAAATTTCCCTATCTTAACCATTTTTTAAAAGATTTTATTTATTTGACAGAGAGAAACAGCTAAAGAGGGAACACAAGTGGGGGAGTGGGAGAGGGAGAAACAAACTTCCCACTGAGCAGGAAGCCCAATGTGGGGTTCCATCCCAGGACCCTGGGATCATGACTTGAGCTGAAGGCTGATGCTTAACTACTCAGCCACCCAGGCACCCCCCCCAACCCACTTTAGCCATTTTTAAGCGGGCAGTTCAGTGACATGAAGTACATTCACACTGTTGTGCACCCATCACTGCCACCCATCTCCAGAATTTTCTCATCTTCCTGAACTGAAAATACACGTCCATTTAACACGGACTTCCCATTCCCACCCACCCAACCCATTCACCCAGCCCTTGGCAAATACCACTCTACTTTCTGTCTCTCTGAATTTGACTACACTAAGTATCTCATACAAGTGGAATCATCTAATATTTGTCCTTTTGTGCTTGACTATTTCACTTAGCACAATGTTATAACATGCACCAGAATTATCTTCCTTTTAAAGGCTAATATTTCATTATATATACATGGCACATGGCATCTTGTTTATCCAGTCATCAGTGGATGAACATTTGGGTTGCTTCCACCCTTTGGCTGTTGTGCACTGACATAGTTTTTAATAATAATAATAATAATAATAATTATTATTATTATTATTATTATATTTTTTAATTGCGCTTTCTTACCAGAACTTCCCCAGACCTGCTTTGCTCTCTCACTTCCTAGGCAAAGATTACTATGATAATCAATCCAGAGGTGATCCCCACTCTCCCTGGTTCCTCTTTAGAACCATTCCAAATGCTACCTTTTAAAATGCCCTTTACTACTACTCCCTCTTAGGAGAGGCCCTGGTTCCTCCTGTTAATCATGACAGCAAGTTCATAAAACTAACACTGTTAAAACTGTGCTCTAGTGAACTTAACCTGATATGCTTTATCTCCATCCTATTAAACTAGACTTTAATTTCCAAACACATTTATTTTTGTACTTTCATAGGAGTCACACAGAGCCATATAATAATGGTAGTAGTACTAGTCAATAGTCACTAAAGTAATGAAACTATTTCTGTCCTAGAATTCATAAAACATTTTTAAATAGGCAGTAGGTACCTCATGAATACTTACCAGTTGATGGTAATATCTCTTCCTTTCAACTGCTTTGTGGAACTTAGTCTTGAGAAATGTTGACGTCAGGTTTACTGCTGATAAGTACTGATAACTGCTATTTACTTCCATCTAGTGGTCTGGGGGATAAAGGATGATAAATCTTTTGCCTTTTCCCTTTATCACTGTGAAAAAAAAGTGGTAAAAATAGAAACCAAACATAATCTTCAAAATGCATCTTGTACAAAATGGACACTCTGTAAAGCCTGCCACGAAATTTCAATTGCATTTTATCTCAATTCAGGTTTAACAAACACTGACTCTTCAGAGTGTGTCAAACACTGTGCTAGAATATCAAAGTAAAAAATCACTTAGGAATATTTATTATATGAGACCCTGTAGGTATTTAAGATATTGATGGGCTTACCATCTAAGAATAAGATGGTTCATTTTTGGTTTAGAGTTCTTTCTTTGCAGATAAGGAAACAGCTTTAATTTCTCCATCTGTAAAATGGGTTGTATGATTAAACAAAAACATATAAAATGTTTAATACATTGCATAATATCTGCTCATTTAATTTATTTCTGTAAGCAAATCAAAAGATATAAATTAAATAAAGTTGTGTCAATGCTTTAAATGATTAGAGAGTGCTGTGGGAATATAGGGGAAAGGGATTCATTTTGTCTGAAGAGATACAGGAGGATGGAAATTGAATTAGATCCTTAAAAAAGGTAACTTTCACAGCAGATATTATGGTAAGCCTATCCCAGATAGAAAGAATATCTTGAACCTAAGCAACTAGAATGATGAATCTTTAAGAGAGAAACCCAATGGAGAGAACAAATCCAAGGAGAACAGGTAAGAGGTCAGTTTGGGGAAGGTTGGAGTCACACTTCAAGAGGGACAACTACACAGAGGTCCAGCAGGCAGCTGGGAAGAGAGTACAGATGGAAACATGAACTTGGAAGTCATGTACATAGGATAAAGGGAGCAGTGGGAGAGAAGAAGATCACAAGTTGGCTAAAAAAAATACAGGTACAGGCTCAGGCCAACCTTAAGGACTTGACTTTTTTGCACACCTAATTTTTAAACCCAGTTCACGCATAAAGAAGATTTGCAGCTGGATTTATACATGTTGGCAAATATTGAACAAAACAGTGAAGCAAGCCCACGAGAAGCCAATTTCTTGGAAGAGTAAGGAGTATTCTGGGAGAGAAATCAGCTAAAGGAAGGAGCAGCCAGAAACAAAGCGCACAGTGCAGCACAGAAGCTAAGTCAGAAGGAGGGCGAGGGCAGTTCTGACAGCACAGCAACTGGCATGTAGTAGATCTGTCTCCTGGCTGAGTCCCCACTGGATGTGTGTCTAAGGTTGCTGGAGAACAGAGAGGCCGCAGGTGTTCTAAAAGAGCCTTTTCAATAAAAAGCCCATATGATAATGGTATCACACAATATTGCTTGAGTTCTCCACTAGCACAACAAAATAAAAAAGACAAAACTGAAGTGAGGCAGGGGCAGAGATGGGGAATGAGGGGGGCTAGTTCTTCTCACTCCTCATACTTACCTTCCATGTGGAGGAGGGTGCCGCCGCCGTAACAGTCCTGGCCTCCTACACTTGGCCTATCTGATTTCTCCATGAAAACATGGAGTAACATTTCAAGATTTGGAACAGGAAATTAGATAAGGGCAACCCCGTCCAAAAGCAGTGTCCTAGGGGGTGGGCTTGTTTAGAAGTCCTTGCGGAGGAGGCTTTGCAGAGCTGAGGTCCTGTGTTGCTCAGGTGGAGGCCCCAGAGAACTACCTGTGAGCCCTTCCTGTCACCGGCAGCCACAGCCTGTTCAGATCTAACCACCTCCGTTGTGGTACCAAGCATCCTGGTGATCTGTGGGTATCTTGATAACAACCTTGAACCAACTAGTAATTGGCACTGCAAACGAGTTTAGACAATTCTATAATTCTAAATAGTCCAATGAAAATGCTACTGGAAATTATGACACCAGGCGAGAGCAGTCTAAATAATCATTGGACAAAAGAATATATACATGAATATTCAATATGGGTCATGTATTTAAAAAAAAAAAAAGGCTCTAGAGACAAACTAGCTGAATTCAAAGACTATCTCAGCTCCTTTCTACCTATATCTCCTTAAACAAGTTGACTCAAATCTCTCTGAGCCTCACTTTCCTCATCTTCAAAATACCGAGAATGTAGCATTTGAAGAATTATTGTAAGAGCTTCAGATACTTTGCATTAAGGAAGCACAATACCTGGCATGTAGTAGGTGATATTAGTAATAGCACCTATTAATAGTCACTATTATTAATAGACCCACCCCACTCACCATTTATAAATACCAAATATTTCTGATCACGCAGCCAGCATCTGAGAAAGCAGACTGTGGCAGAGAGTGATCATTACCTACCAAATACCCCTCTTTCTTCATGCATGATATATTTCTGAGTTTTAGGCAAGATCCTTTGTCACCCCAATGGCTGGCTGTGGTCATATGACTAAGTTCTAGCCAATGATATTATTGGATTTCCGAAAGTTTTCTTGAAAGGAATTGATTTAACCGGTAAGTGTTCTCTTACCCTTCCAGGTGCCTGGAATTTTGGCACAGTGGCTAAAGCCTTAGTATCTATCCAGCACCATGATACCATCTTGAGCACAGAACTAGTGGTGAGGATGCTCAAGCAGAAAGATAGGAGTGATTTTGGTCTCTCTATGCACGGTGACTTAGGGGAGCTTCCATACAAGCTAGAAAATTGGCTGAGATGAAAGAAAACTCCCTACTTTGTGAAGCACTATTTTGAGCCTCTGTTTTTGATAACCTAACACAATTCCTACCCTCTACAGAACATGCTTTGGAGACTGCCTATATTTAAGTGGTGAGTGAAGAAAGGAAATCGGAAAGATAACTATTGGTCAAAGTGGTAGGAAGAGGAAAAGCTTCAAGAAAAGGGAGCAAATACATAAACTAAAGGAGGAAAAAAATTTGGTTGAAGGTTTGAAGTCGTTGGTATCAAACTCAGGATGAGCTCAGAAAGATGTCATTGTATTTGGTGATTAGAACCTAAAATTCAGGGTGGCTCAGTCGGTTGGGCGTCCGACTCTTGGTTTTGGCTCAGGTTGTGATCTTGGGGTCATGGGATTGAGCCCCACACGGAGTATGGAGTCTGCTTGTCCCTCTCCCTTCCCTTTTCTCCCACTCCCTTCCCACTCACATACACACTCTCTCAAATAAATAAATGAACAAAAGTCTTTAAAAGAAAAACAAAATTTTGCAGCAGCTTGAGAAATAAATCTGAGAATTGCATGTTGACAAAGTGAGTAATAAAGGTTCTTTCTTGGCACTTTGGTAAAAATGAAGAGAAGCTGCACGGGGTAAACAAGCTTGTTAAGAGTAAGAACTGCAATGCCACTGATAAGAATAGCTCAAGAAATAAAGGGAAACAGGTAGAGAAGAATGAAATTGAGAAAAGGCATCTGCAAAAGATTCTGGGAGAACAAATCACGGAAGCACAGCTGCTGGGATAAGCCTTAGAATGATAACATGCGCAAATGAAATCTTCTCCTTTGAATGAACGCTGTTTTTTAAAATAATTGTATTGTCCTGACATAATATTCCAAATGTAAGTGCTGACAGCAGAAATTCTATTTCTACACAGTAAATTAAGTGCCACCTTCAAACACTTGCATTAAATTTTAAATGAGCAAAAGAGCACTCAGAATGTAATTCCGAAAGGGGAAAAATCTTGCAACACCAACAACAAAACACGTGGCAAAGTAATTGTTGGGAAAATCTCATAATTACCTTTCCATATTTTTAAAATTGTCATTAACTGCAAATAGACTAAGAGTAAACTAATACATCAGAAGTATGTTCATGAAATCAGACCCTCTTCAGAGCTTATCGTTTACCTTTGAATTTTAGTCATCCTGTGCCACAACCGAAATTTTAATGACCTGTTTCTTTTTCATCTCATTGTATATATCTTCATTTTATTTCACAAAACTTATCACTGATATAGCCCAATGTAAAAGCCTTGCTTTAAAGGCAAACTCTACAAACTCCTTAGTATTACTTCATTTTTGGAATTTATTGCCTCTATTTTGCTTCCTGTAAAAAGCAGTAAGAAATATGTATTTCACTTTAGAGAACACTTGGATGACTAATCATAACTATTCAAATAGGAAGACATCCGCTTCCTATCTTCTGATTCTGCACTGACCTCAAAGTAGCCTTTGAATTCCATGTTGAGAGGAAAAGGTGTGGATCTAAAAATTTACAGACATGGGGCGCCTGGGTGGCTCAGTGGGTTAAACCTCTGCCTTCGGCTCAAGTCATGATCTCAGGGTCCTGGGATGGAGCCCCATGTTGGGCTCTCTGCTCAGCGGGGAGCCTGCTTTCCCCTCTTTCTCTCCCTGCCTCTCTGCCTGTTTGTGATCTTTCTCTCTGTCAAATAAATAAATAAAATCTTTAAAAAAAATTTTACAGACATAAAAAAAACGAATAAATTACTTTCACTTTTTTTGCCCCATCTCTACAGTTGTTTCCCAAGCAAAAGACTTCATCTTGGGAGAGCAGGTGAATGGGGGTAACATGTGGTACTAGGGCATTCAGTAGTGTGAGTCTGGGAGTCAGAAAGACCTACATTCAAATTCTGATGCTACCTGTGTGACCTTGGGCTAGTAATGGAAACCGTCTAAATCTCTTATCCTTCATTCATAAAATAGCAGTAGTAACCACCTCCTACAATTATTCTTTTCATTATGATAAATGAAATAAGCCAGACACAGAAGGTCAAATAATTCATGCTTTCACCCATATAAGATATATATCTATCTATCTAGAAAAGGTAAATTCATTGAGGCAGAAAGTCTGTGGGCTGAAATGTTGGGGGTGGGAAGAGCAGTAGAACGGGAAGTTACTATGTAACGGGTACTGGGTATGTTTGGGGGTGACAAGAAAACTTTGGAAATACAGAGTGATGGTTGCACAGTGTGAATGTACTAAATGCCACTGAACTATACAATTTAAGATGGTTAAAATGCCAAATTTTGTATATTTTATCTCAATAAAAATTTTTAATAGAAATTATTTCTTTATGAATAGGAATTAAAATTTTTAATTTAAAATTTACACATCACAAAATTTGGGAGGAGGCCCATCATAAAATAGAAACTAGAGGACCTCAAATCTGTGACTTGGTGTATTTATACTCTAGCAACGAGTCATTTCACAATCAGGCCTGAACACCTGTTAAGTCTATAGGCTTCATACAGTTACAGTCAAAATCACAATTGGGATTTTTCTTTCAACCTGAAAAATAACATTTTCTTGATTATGTTTTGAATTCTGAAAAAAACAGTTAAATAAAGGTATTTGTTGAATACTTTTGGGAGAAATAGACTGGCAAAAAAACTGTTTCGATCAGAGCTTCACACAATACACTGAAATAAATTTTAAATGGATTAAACACTTAAATATAAACACAAGGTCATAAAAAATCCTGAAAATATATGACTAATTTATTTTGGGATTTGGAAAGAATGCATAAATCTCAAAATAGCAGAAGAAATCACCAAAGAAAAGATAGCTTTCATCCCCTGCTTACACATGCGCACACATAGGCATTTACTATTTATCTCAATACTTAAAAAAAAAAATCAGAACCAAAAGAAACTACAGCAGTCCCCCTTATCTGCAAGATAGTTCCAAGACCCCCAGTGGATGCACCCCCCATGTTTTTTCTTATACATACATACCTATGATAGTTTAATTTATAAATTAGGCACAGTAAGAGATTAACAACATTAATAAAAGAGAACTATAATAACAATATATACTGTAATAAAGGTTATGTGCATGTGGTGGTCTCTCTCCCTCTCAAAATATCGTATAACTATATTCACCTTTCTTGTGATGATGTAAAATGATAAGCGATCTAGTGCCGAGAAGAAGGGAGGGGAATGAGTAGGCATAGAATGAGGCTACCACTGACAAACTATCATCTGCTTTCTGAACACAGCTGACTGACAATGGGTAACTCAAAGCACAAAAAGCAAAACCAAAGATAGGGGAGGACTCCTTAACTGGGGAAAATTTTTACAAGAAACATTTCAAACAAAGTCTGATATCTCCAAATACAAAGAGCTTTCACAGATGAATAAGAATCAAAACCCTAGCGAAAAATAGCCAAAGATTATTAATGATTCATGAGAAAATGGAATTGCCTGATATAAAGCAGCCAAAGCCCCCAATTTCATTAATGATAAAAGTGATTTGAATTAATAACCACTATTTTGATGGAAATACAAACAGACTGGTTGAAAAGTGGACAGGCTAAATTGACACAGAAAAATTCACATAGAAAAATAAGCATGCAAGAATTTCTTGAAAAAGACGACTAATGGGGTGGGTGAGAGAGAAACTACTCCTGGAATAATTGGGTTCTGGGGCAGGAATAGACAGACATTTATAAATTACAAAGCTCAGAAATAGACAATACAAAGTGGGGGCAGATTTAGACACCACCTCACGCAAGTGAGAAAGATGGATTGATAAAAAATTTTGTTAGCGATTTTCCGGGTCAAGATGGCGGAGAAGTAGCAGGCTGAGACTACTTCAGCTAGCCGGAGATCAGCTAGATAGCTTATCTAAAGATTGCAAACACCTGCAAATCCATCGGCAGATCAAAGAGAAGAAGAACAGCAATTCTGGAAACAGAAAAACAACCACTTTCTGAAAGGTAGGACCGGCGGAGAAGTGAATCCAAAGCGACGGGAAGATAGACACCGGGGGGAGGGGCCGGCTCCCGGCAAGCGGCAGACAACCGCGCACAAAATCAGGACTTTTAAAAGTCTGTTCCACTGAGGGACATCGCTCCAGAGGCTAAACTGGGGGGAAGCCCCCGCGGGGTCAGCGTGGCCTCAGGTCCCGCAGGGTGACAGAAGGATTGGGGGTGTCTGAGTGTCGCAGAGCTTGTGGGTATTGGAACAGGAAAGCCGGCTACAGAGACAGAGCCGACAGTAAGCTCACAGCTCGGGCTTACCTTGAACCGGCCGCAGGCTCGGTGAGCTCAGAGCGCGGCCGGAGGTCAGGCAGACGGGAGTAACTAGGCGCTGTTCTCTGAGGGCGCACTGAGGAGTGGGGCCCCCAGCTCTCGGCTCCTCCGGGCCGGAGACCAGGAGGCCGCCATTTGTATTCCCGTCCTCTGGAACTCTACAGAAAGCTCTCAGGGAACAAAAGCGCCTGAAAGCAAACCCGAGCGGATTACTCAGCCTGGCCCCTGGTAAGGGCGGTGCAATTCCACGTGGGTCAAAGACACTTGAGAATCACTACAACAGGCCCCTCCCCCAGAAGACCAACAAGAAATCCAGCCAAGACCAAGTTCACCTACCAAGGAGAACGGTTTCAATACCAAGGAGAGCAGCAGAATTCCAGAGGAGGAGAAAGCAAAGCATGGAACTCTTGGCTTTCTCCCTGTGGTTTTTTTTCTTTTCTTTCTTTCTTTTTTTTTTTGTTTTTGTTTTTGTTTTTGTTTTTCCCTGTGATTTTTTTTAGTCTTGTAGTTAATTTAATTTTTTTTCTTTTTCATTTTTTTCTCTTCTTCTGCTAAAATTTTTTTAAACTTTTACCCTTTTCTTTTTTAATGTTTTTTAACTAGTTTATCTAATATATATATTTTTCCTTTTTATATTTTTCTTTATTCATTTTCCTTTTTTAAATTCTTTTTTTTTCTTTTTTTCTTTTTTTTTTTCTTTCTTTCTTTTTGAACCTCTTTTTATCCCATTTCTCCCCCCTCACGATTTGGGATCTCTTCTGATTTGGTTAAAGCATATTTTCCTGGGGTTGTTGCCACCCTTTTAGTATTTTACTTGCTCTTTCATATACTCTTATCTGGACAAAATGACAAGGCGGAAAAATTCACCACAAAAAAAGAACAAGAGGCAGTACCGAAGGCT
>NC_081557.1:94541010-94556010 GCF_022355385.1 Mustela nigripes
AAGATGGGATTGGGAGGGAGACAAACCATAAGTGACTCTTAATCTCACAAAACAAACTGAGGGTTGCTGGGGGAAGGGGGGTTGGGAGAAGGGGGGTTGGGGTTATGGACATTGGGGAGGGTATGTGCTTTGGTGAGTGCTGTGAAGTGTGTAAATCTGGTGATTCACAGACCTGTACCCCTGGGGATAAAAATACATGTTTATAAAAAAATAAAAAATTTCAAAAAAAAAATTTTTGTTAGCAACTAGGAAGTTATCTGGAGAAAAAAATTAAATTGGCTCCTGACTTCAAAATTTACACCAAAATAAAATCTAAATGGATTAAGCATTTAAGTGGGAACAATTAAAAATGAAATTGCTAGAAGAAAACAACAGGAATTGTTTTTAGCTGTGCTGTCTGCAGAATCTAGGTCCTGGAAGAATGGTCATAACCATAGCTCCTGTCCCACATTCTCTTAAAACTCCTCTCATTGATCATTGGACTCTGTGTCCCCTCTCCATGAACTGGGGTGGACCACTGTGACTTGTTTGACCAGAAGAATACAGCGGAAGTAACTTCCTGGGCTGATTAGAAAATGCCATGTACTCCCACCTCTGAGCTCTCAGCCAAGAGCCAGAATCTACTTGACAGTCACGTGAGTAATCCATCTTAACAAGGGACCAGCCAGCCAGCCACAAGCTGAGCCACTGAGTGAGGTGAAGCAGAGAAGAGAAATTCCTGTTGAGACCCAGCCAAATAACTGTTTTGTTTTTTGGTTTTTGTTTTTTTTAACACAGAGCTTTAGGGTGTGTTAGGGTTAGGGATTAGGGTTAGAGGTTAGGGGTTAGGAGAGGGAGAGAGAGAGAATCTCATGCACGCTGCCAACTCAGCATGGAGCCCAACATGGGGCTCTAGCTCATGACCCTGAGATCATGTCCTGAGCCAAAATCTAGAGTCATATGCTTACTAACCAACTGAACCACTCTGGTACCCCAAGGAGATAAAATGTTTAAATATTAATGTCAATCTGAAACTAAAATCCCAGTAATTGTGATAAAGCATTGAAGGGGGGCTGTGTGCTTGTGGGAGAGGAGCGGCAAGGAGAGTGACGACATGCTAAAGGGATTTTCTTGGTGGAGCAAGGGTGTCAGACATAATACCGCTGTGCTGGTTTCGCACTGCGTCAGCTTAGCTAAGGTGGAACTTTGGTCCCCAGACTTCCAGCCCGTCCCCTTCCCCACCTAGTTCCATTTACAGTTGGTGTTCTATAGTAAAGGTTTTGACTGGCCTTTGTTCCTGCTCCCTCTCTAAATCCTTGGAATTTCCCAGGTTAGAGGAATGTCTTTGAGATTCTTAGATATCCTAGATTGTTTCAGGATTGGAGCTGGCTGTGCTGGGAAGATCAGCCACGTGATTAGAGTTGAGGCTTTGAGCCACTTGATAGCTGTCCAAACTCCTGGGAGAGTTCAATCTCATGGCCAAGGTTCAATCAATCATATCTCTATAATGAAACCCCAGTAAAAACTCTGGACACAAAGCTTGGATAAGCTTCCTGCCTGGGAACACACACTGATGTGCCAGGTGGGTGAGGCATCCTGACTCCACAGGGAAGAAGACACAGAAGCCTTGCATTTGAGACCCTCCCAGACCTCACCCTGTGCGTCTCCTCTTTTGTCTCACTGGAGTTGTATTCTTTTGCTGTAATTAAATGTGGTCACAAATAGAGCTCTTAGCTGAGTTCTGTGAGTCATTCTAGTGAATTGTCAAACCTGAGGGAGTAGTGGGAACCCCTGAATTTGTAGCCAATTGGTCAGAGTGTGGGTGGCCTAGGAACCACTGACCTTGCAGCTGGTGTCTGAAGTGAGGGCAGCATCTACCGGAGTAAGCCCTGGAGTGTGACATTTGGCCCAACTCCCGGTAGTTAGTGTTCAGATCACAAGGCAATCTTGACCACAACAGAAATGCCCTTCAGATCTGGACCTCACGAGGGAAGCAGTGGTCACAGTTTTTTCATGGCAAATCAGCAGGGGTGCCAAGCACTGTGGTACCTCATGCATGTTGCTGAGCCCCGGGCTCTCCTGCTGGCGAGGGGCAGCAACCAGCCTGTGGCTCCTCCAGGTCCTGCCACATGTCCTCCAGTCCTGAGCCAATGATACATGCAGTTCTGTAGCCAGGAGTGCCGGTTACACCTGCAGGCATCGTCGGAGTCATCCAAGGCCGAGTGATGAGAGACAGATGCAAGCTCTCGGTTTGTTTTCTAGCAGTTTCCGGTTTGTCCCTGCTCCTGTTCTTGTTCAGCTTTTCTTCCCAGCTGTGGATCTGGCGAACTTATCATGACTTCAGGCCATACACCAGATGTAGGGCAGCAGATTTTTTCACCTGCAATCACAACTGCGTAAGGTTAAATCCCCATAATAAGTCCCTTATATGTTCTCACTCTCATTCTACCTTGACTGCTACAACTGTTTCAGTCTGTCTGATAAAAAACTATTAACTTTAGTATGATGGATGAGAATTTAAAGGAATACACTATAGGAACAGAAACAGTATGACGCTAGGGTTTTTGATCCTGACTGCATACCAGACTCTTTTAAAAAATACTGATACCATTGTCCTCCCCTGAGATTCTGGGGTAAAGTTTAGGCATTAAGCTGATTTTTGAAAAGTGATTCCAGTCTGCTTCCAGGGTGATTAAATGCTGCCCTAGAAGAAAGGAGAAAAACAAAACAAAACAAAGAAAAGGTGATCAACCCTAAAAGCCTACATGTGCAAGGAAGTAAAGCAGCAATAAATTAAAATATACCTTCCTATAAGAGGTATTCCTAAAATCAAGCAACATAATGGTTTTAAAAATAAACAAATAGACAAAGACAAATCAGGCCAATATTAACAATAACAAAAATAGTGTGTGAAACAGCAATATAAAACAGAATAGAGACCAAAGTTAGTAGTTGGGTCAAGGATATTTCCATTGATAACCCACCACAGGACACATGGAAGGAGCGTCATATGTTTTTTTGCGTCCAGCGGAGCTTTGGGATATACACTAACTGCAAGATGTATTTATTACTCAGAGAAAAGGATAAGTCAAAATCATCTCTTTCAGAACTAAGAGATCAAGAAGAGAAAAACATATAGAACTTAAAACACAATAGAACTTATCTACCATATTAGCACATTTAACTACCTGAATGCCACATAACTGATTTGTTGGATTAACTGACGTTCGCTATTCTTTCTGTAATAAATGTCTTTGTCCTTGAAACACTGCGGCTCGGTGCTGGTCAAACCCTCCTCTATGTTCACCAGCTCCTGGTCTCACCAGGTAAGTGGTTCCAAACCTGCTTATGCTAGTTCTCATTAATCCAAGTTTTTAACTTAAATATTATGTAAGCAAGTGAATAAGAATGTGAATGTGAAATATGAATGTGAATTTGAAAAATAATAATTTCTGGAAAACTAGTTGAATGCTCTGCAAATATTCAGTAAAGATAAGTCATTCTAAGAATTTGCTGTCAGATAAAATGTAAGCAAGATGACTATAAAAAAAAAAGATATGAATCCTAGAAAACTTGAATCCTTCACAAGTTTCTCTACATTTGCATTTCACTATAAAGAAACCCAAAATGGAAATTATAGGCAATGCAGTCTGGCAGTGATTTATACAAGAAAGGCCAACTAAACTCCAACTGGTGTAGCTAGATGTAAGGGAAAGGACTTGGCCCCACATCAAAAGATTGGCAAATGAATGGATACTTATGTGTATTAAATTAAAATGCACACATTTTCATTTTTTTAAAATGACTCCTCATTCTGACATTTTTGACTTACAAATCTTGCCCTGTAAGAGATAATTTTGTAAGGACATAATTTTGAAACAGAGAAAATAAATGTTTTTTAAATGTGGATGGAACCATTATAAAAATTGGGAAAAGAAACCTTTAGGCAAACACCCTGCAGGCATCACACAGTGCAGGATGGAACTAACAGGCAGGAGGGCCAGGCGAGGAGGATAGGTGTGGCTCCAGGTTCTCCCAGGCAGTCCCGGAGCAGGTGTGCAGGCCATGGGTCAGCACAGGTAGCTGACGGCCAGGAAACCTAGAGAAAGCCTGTGATCATCCAGCCAGTCATCTGGTTTGTATCTCTCCAAGTTTACATCACCTTGGCCACATTCTCTGTCCATAGGCTATAAAACTACAAGTCACAGTAGAAGAAAAAACAGTCACTTAGAAATAAAAAAAGATACAAAATAACTCAACTTAGAAAAATCAAACATAAAAATACAGACCCTTTAAAGGAAGGATGGTGAGTACATTACATGTCAAAACCCAGGAATCACCTTCAACCTCCAGTCAAGATGAGTAACAAGGACTGGATTTACCCTCCTGCCCGAAACAACTGATACACATAAAAAAAGCACAAAACAAGACAATGGACACCAGGCAGAAAGGGCAGGGATCCCGAGAAGCAGGAGACAAATGAGGTGAGCTTTACGATTGCCTCAGCTTGCTGCCTCGAGATTTCCAGGCTGCCGTGTGGTTGAGGCAGGGGAGGCAGAGTCTGGCAAACTCGTGGGTGAGGAGCTAAAACTGAGAATGTAGGGAAATCAAGCCAGCTAGAACATCCAGGACACAGGACTGAAGAAGGTTAAGTTGCCCAGGAGAAAACTCTCTGAGATCTGCAAGTTTCTTCCAGTATCCATGAGAGTAATGAGCGGCATATAGGTTTGAAGAAATGATCTAAGGTGGAGAAAAGAAGTGCTCCCAAGAATCAGAAGGATACCACTCAGCACTGACATAGGACCAGGAACAGTATCTGTTCCCACTAGTCAGACTGAAAGTCTTGGTAATTCATGAGGCACCTGTTACAGTATTCAAGACTTTTGCCTCAGTAATGGGGTGAGTTAATCCTAACTAGTTCTCAAATTCTGCCTAACAAATCTTTAATCATGTCCTGGATACAATGGTTTACAAGTAACCTATGTGTGTCCCAGAACAAAGCTCAAGAATATTTACAGATGTACAAACTATCAAGTATCCAATAAGGTAAAATTCGTACGGCCTAGCAATCAATCAAAATGACAAGGCGTGCAAAGAAGCAGGAAAGTACACCTAATAATGACAGTGAACCAACAGAGACCAACTGAGAACTGACGAAAATATTAGAATTAGCAGGCAAGAACATTAAAAATTACTGTAACTTTATTCCATTTGTTGAAAATTTAAATGAAGATAGTCGGGGTTTGGGGGGGGCGTCTGGGAGGCTCAGCGGGTTGAGCCTCTGTGTTCAGCTCAGGTTCTGATCTCAAGGTCCTGGAATCGAGTCCCACATAGGGCTCTCTGCTCAGAAGGGAGCCTGCTTCTCCCTCTCTGCCTACTTGTGATCTCTTTCTGTCAAATCAATAAAATCTTTAAAAAAAAAAATTTTAAGTAAAGATAGTGAAGATATAAAAAATAGTCCAAGTCATCTTTTAATTAACTCGGGGCAGGGTTGGGGGGTGAGAACCCTCTCACAAGCACAGTGAATCATGTTGTATACTTTAAATAGCTTACAGTTTTGTCAATTGTACCTCACTAGAGCTGAAGAAAAAATGAGGAGCAATCAGAAGTGATGTCAATCAAACTTGCAGAGAGAAAAACTACAATGTCTAAGATGAAGATTCTATCGGAAGTAATTGCTGACTAGACACTGCAGGGGGAAAAAAGACAAGGAAGCTTGAAGACCTAGTAATACAACTGTCCAAAATGAAACAGAGGAAAAATGATTTAAAAAATAAACAGTGTATCCATGAGCTATGGGATCACATCAAATGGTCTCATATAACTGTAGCTGGAGTTTCCCAAGAGGAAAGTGAGGACAAAACATTTTTTCTAATAATGGCCAAAATGTTTCCAATTTTGATGAAAACTATAAACCTGCAGATCCATGAAGCTCAATGAACTCCAAGCAAAAGGGACATGAAAAAAACAACTGTATTAAGACACATTTTTCATCCAATTGCTCAAAGCCAGTCAGGGAAAAATGACACATTATATACCTGACAGCATATTTCTTACAGGAAAAAATAAAAGCAGGACGACATTGGAGCCACATTTTGAAAGTACTGAAAGGAATAAAAAAAAAAAAGCCTGTCAAGTTAGAGTTCTGTACCCAACAAAAAGATATTTCAGAAACAAGGGTGAAAAATACTTCTTCGGACATGAAAGCTAAAAAAATTCATCACCAGCAAGCCCACACTTTAAGAGATATCCAGAACACTTCTTCAGGTAGAATAGCAGACAGATAAATGGATGCACACAGAGGAACAAAGAGCTCCAGAAATGATAAGTATTGGAATAAAATCTATGATTTTTATTTAAATATCTTTAAAAGAGAATGTTTCAAAAACAAAAACAGGGCACCTGCTTGGCTCCATCAGTTAAGTGTCTGCCTTTAGCTCAGGTCATGATCCCAGGGTCCTGGGATCAAGCCCCTGCTGGGCTCTCCCTCTGCCTGCCCCTCCCCCTGCTCTCTCTCTCTGTCAAATAAATAAATAAATCTTAAAAAAAAAAAAGAAAGAAAGAAAGAAAGAAAAAATGCAGTGAGGGGCTTTTATATATATATAAATGTAAACTATGTAAACTGTGTAACAGCACAGCCTCTAATAAGTCTGACCAGGTTGTAGGAGGGAAAGTAAAATAGATCAGGAACTAAAACTGGACTCTATCTGGAGGAAGAGTTTAACAAAAATTGTAAGAAATACCATGTACAACTATCAATTAATTTGGAAAGATAATGGTTGATTTTTTTTTTTTTTTTTTTTTTTTTTAGAAAGGTAGAAATTATTCAAATTGATTTCTGAGAAAGGAGGAAACAAACAGTTTCCCCCATGGTTAATAAAGGAAAATGGGGTGGGGGGGAAATCATTTACTTCTAAGACTGTTTTAGGAGTTCAAGTCTTAAATTAACACAATTACTATATTACTCAATTTTCTCACGAGGGCATAGAAAAAGATAAGCTTACCAACTCATTCCATAAAACTAGCAGAACTATAATTCCCAAACCAAACTAATAAACAATTTTTAAAAGAAAACCTGAGTACATATCTAAATCTTAACATTTTTGAAAGATAGAATTCTAGAGTATATTAAAGGCATAATATATTTATAACAGGACACAACGATGGTTCAGGATTAGGAAACTGATTAAAAAAACACTACTATGCTGAAGCCTCCCTTTTTTATTCAATTATTTGACATATGTTCATTTATTCATCAAAAATTTACCAAGTATTACTGTAGTGCCAGGCACTGGATACTAAGAATTCAGTGGTAAGATACGCTCTCTGCCTTCATGGAGTTACCTAAAGAGATACAGATAAAAAGAAAATTATAACACAGTATAAGGCTATGACAAGAGAAACACAGGGTACTATTGTAATACATAAACTGGCACACTGGATGCTGTTGGAATAATCCTATTGAGGATACCCCTTCTTGGATCATGGCAACTGGTGTGAGGAATATGGACCTACATGGCATGATTACAAAGTAGTATAAAAAATGTTGGTTGATTGGATGGAGAAGGGTTGAGTCAGATTCTTTGGAAGTCTTAGTACCTTAATATGCATTAGGTACAAAAGGGTCAAATAAGGGTCAAGTAAGTTTGGAAAATACTACGGTTAAGCCTAAGGATTTCTTTACTGCAGTACTTGTCAGAAGCTTTATGGTGTTGTCACTAAAGAAAGCCCCCAAAGTTATAATCCCCAACATTTACCAAAACACTTGATTACTTATTCTACAGAACATTGTAAGAACAGTTGCTCGTGAACATCTGGGGAGAAACTGCTCCCACAAAAACCACTCCTTTCTACTGCAGCTCCCAAACCCGCGTCAATCATCTAACATACTCAGTTTGTTGAGGCTATCTTGTTTGATCCTCTTACACAGGACATTTATTAGTTTGATTACCTCAACTGGCTGAGGTTGAAGTGACAAAGATTCACTGGAACCTCAAAAGGGGTGTGACCCAAGTCATTAAAACATAAAAGGATCATTCTGAAGCAGGATTACCTATGAATCAATATGAAAAGATCTGACCCACAGATAAACTACAATAAACTAGAATTAATCTTTGTGAATCTCTGTAAAAGCTACTGAATATTCATAAAGGTAAAATACCTGAGAATAAGCTCATTTGAAACAAATCCTTCTATTAAAATGCTAAAGCAAAGAGAAATTTTTGATCCTAACACTCTCTAGGTTGAGTAAATGGCTCCATTTACCTAAAACTCCATGCATTTTATTTACAAATAGGGAAGACCTGAGAGTATGTGAGCTCTCAAGGAGGGTAACAGTTCATAATGCTCTATAATCATGTCACTGAAGATCTGATTGTAAAACATTAAGATCTGTATGTACAAAAGGAGTATTTCAGGGTGCTCTAAGAACAGACGTTCTTAACATTAGGCAATCACTGAACTGAAGCATCCTGCTAATGTTGTATACAGTGTCTTCAAAGTTAGTGATGTCAAAAAAAATAAGGCACACTCCTTTTTATGTTTTCAATATATTAAAAAGCAACAGAGTACAAATGCTGTGGTTAATACTAAAAAGGATCAAAAATTTTCAAGGAATAACATTTTTATAAACAAGTTCTACAACAAAGGGGAAACAGCATCTTGATACACAACAGTTCTGCTAAACAAGATTTTTAAAATTTTTAAATCAGAAAATGTTTAAGACTAAATTCTTTCAAATGTGCAAACAAAAAAGCAAGCTGTACAATCTCCATAATAAAGCATATCCTTATAACATGTCCTGGGCACTTTGAAAATGTTAAAATTTTTAAAATTTGAGTGACAGAGGCAGCTCTTAAAGGCTTCAGGAACTTTTTTTCCCCCCAAAAAAAGCATACTTTCAGTAAAACATTTCACCATTTTTATCTGACTATGCATTTACATTTGTGTTCTTCCTGAAAAGGGGGAGTTATATTAACACTGTATTTTAATGTAAAAAAATACATTTAGAAATATTTAACTTCCTGAGTGACTTCAGTTATACATCAAACTTGATTTAATGAGCAAATTCTAAAATTTTAGAATGAGATAGCATGTATAAATTTACAATTTTATGTTTAATTAGAGTAAAACTCAAAGATCATGTCACAGAACTTACACTAAAAATTCTCTTACGAAGTCAAATGATTTATCCCCAAACTTTACCAATATGCTTTCTATGTAAAATGGTAGTAAAATGAATCACTGTAATTACATTTTCTCATTTAACAAAATACTGCTAGTCAATTCAGACTATCAGAACTTGAATGTTTTCTATTATACACACCAAAATCTGACTAACAAGAAACTTCTTGCAATACAAAGATTAACAGATAATTAAAATATTTGCTTTATATTACAACCAACCCATATAATACATCCCTTCCTCATTTATCTAAAATGATTAGGAATTGTGGCACTTTCTTTTGCAAAAAACCCTTTCCTCTTCATAAAACCCTGAGGTGAAAGGTTACTAAAATGCAATAAAATGGGAACCACAACTCTTATTTCTGTATTAGACTGTAGCTATAGGTTTTAAAAATTTTATAAAGAAACATGGCAACTTGTAAAGCTGCTCTGTACGGTTTAACAAAACATTTCCAGGTCAATTTAGCCAAAGGAACCTAGAATGACCCTATAACATCATCCTTTTAGTACTTGTTAATGTCGAGATGAACGCCATTTTCCATCTCGACTACTGTCTCTTCTGTTATCATAGTCATGGCTCCAGCCATCAGGATTCCTATCTTCATAGAAGTAGTCATCTCTGTTTCCTCGGTAATGATGGTCAGACCCATGATCAGTGTATCGTTGTTCACGGCTATGATGTCTATCCGGTATGTAAGGATGAGAATTCTGTCTGACTTTACGCTGTGATGATGGCGTATCTTGGCGCCACTGGGAGCTTGAAGACTGATTAAAACTCTGACTATGTGATGGGGAAAATCCTGATGGATCCAGATGTGGAGAACCAAATTTCCCACCATAGGACATCTGTCTCAGAACATTGTTCATCTAAGAGAAGAGAAAAAAAAATGTTAACTGCCAAGTATTTCTAAGTATCAAAGCAATATATATACTTGGCCACAGTGAACCAAACAGGTAATGATGGGAAAGCAAAATTATTCCTGCCCAGAAGGATCTTAGGTTAAACAGAACTTGAAGTAAAAAAACACATGATGGCTTTGTTTGCTCCAATGTATACCTGCATGATATCTGTATATAACTACTCCTTGCCCTCAAGAATACAACTTAGAAGAGGCCATACAAATGATTATAATGTGAATCACTTGTCTGGTGGACATATAAAGAGCCAAGAGCTCAGGATCATTAGGAAAGGCTTCATGAAGGTGGCATATTATCTAAGGATTAAAGTATGGATGGAGGGGCGCCTGGGTGGCTCAGTGGGTTAAAGCCTCTGCCTTCGGCTCAGGTCATGATCCCAGGGTCCTAGGATCGAGCCTCGCATCGGGCTCTCTGCTCAGCAGGGAGCCTGCTTCCTCCTCTCTCTGACTGCCTCTCTGCCTACTTATAATCTTGGTCTGTCAAATAAATAAATCAAATTAAAAAATAATAATAAAGTATGGATTGAGTATTTTAAGGGGGAAGTATACCAAGGAAGGGAAATTGCACGAAGAAAATTGAGTTTGTAGAATACCAAGAATTCTGACTGATTAGAGATCTCATATGCAGTGAATAATGGACAGTTAGGCTGGAAAGCTTTACTGGCCCCAGATGATGGCAGTGCCTCATAACTAGGCTAGGGAATTCAGACTTTATCTTGCAAACGAGGGAAAATCAAATTACCAGGAAGATAAGCAAAACAGGGTTATTAACATTCATTTAGAAACAGTGTGTGAGATGGGCTAGCAAGAAAATGGAGACAAGTACAAACTGACCAGACCAGTGGTCCCCAAATTCTGCCCATGATAAGTATTAGCCAGTGATTTTTTTTTTTTAAGCCTACACCACAATATGTGGTATGTACATAGAAGTTGACATCCCTTTATATTGGTTCCTCAAGTTTACTTTACTTATATTTATATTTTGCAGACCTGCAAAAGGTTGAGGGGTCACAAGCCAACACTGTGATTTGGGCAAAGAGAAAAGAAGAAATGAACTCAAGAAAAAGAAAAAAATAAAGGACTTCATGACAAAATGAAAAAAACTGAAAGACTGGAGACAAAGATAGAATCGTAAAACACACCAAAGATTTTAAGCCTAGTCGCACAGTCTCATTATTACAAAAAAAAATGGAAATCAACAGGAAACTGGTCAAAGACTCCAATCAATGTATTTAAGTACTGTTTTTAAGCATTAAGGACAATATATTGTAAGAAGCCTTTGAGCACAGCTTCCAAGAATATCAGGGAATACATCTCCATTCCCTGAAACACACACATACAACCCTCCATAACGGCTCAAGAAAAATACAAATGTGAAATGCATTGTTCTACTTATCTACAATCTGTTAAATATGTTCTTCAGCTCAGTGAAAATCAAAATGGGTGATCAACCTACAGAGATCACGCTAATCTAACTAAAACTTAGGAAATTACTCAAGAATCATTTGAACATTTTTTTTTTGTTAAAGATTTTACTTATTTATTTGACAGAGAGAGATCACAAGTAAGCAGAGAGGCAGGCCGGGGGGGGGGGGGGGGGGAGACAGGCTCTCCGCCGAGCAGAAAGCCTGATGCATGGCTCGATCACAGGACCCTGAGACCAGGATCCAAGCCGAAGGCAGAGGCTTTAACCCACTGAGCCACCCAGGCACCCCTAAACAATTCTTTAAACATTTATTTTAGAGAAAGAGAGCATGAGTGAGCAAACATGCATGTGTGAGTGAACACATTTGCCAGTAAGGACAGGGCAGGAGAGAGAGAATCTCATGCAGACTCCCCACTGAGTGCAGAGCCGAACATGGGGCTTGATCTCATGACCCGGAGATCCTGATCTGAGCTGAAATTAAAAGTCAGATGCTTAACCAAGTGAGCCACCCAGGCACCCCTCTCTGAACATTCTAAGTTTTGGGGGGTTTTAGAAGTTCAAGTTGAAGATGTCTGAGTTTTATTTCTGCGCAACCTCTAGAAACATTATTTAACTTCAGTTATAAGTCACATTTAGGCCAAAAATGCACGTCTCAAGAAGTACATTTTAGTTTATTTGTAGTGGAAAGTAAATGAGGCATAAATTTTATTTTTCAGCCATGAGAGAGATGAAAGTTCGTAGATGTTAATAGGCTGGTAAAAATCCAGACTGCATGTTGAAAGAATGAATGTTTCAGCAAGCATTCAATATATCAAATGTGACTATTTTTGAGAAGCTGAGTTTAAAACCCTTCAGGTCCACAAATTACTGGTAAAAGCAATTATGAACTTCTGCTTTTGTCTTTTTAAGACGAAAGACCTCTGACAATTTTTAAAACTTCATAAACTAAATTGTATTTGCAAGTGTACATCACAGTCTGTTGCACTAAACAGTTATCAAATCTATTTTATTTTTGAAATGTGGTATTTTATTCAGTAACTTAATCATGATTTTCTGGGTTTTCTACTTTAATTATTTTTATTGTGTTGCTCTTCCTCATTAAATTTTCTGGGTAGCACTTCAAAACATGGTTTCAAATTTTAGCAGGCTACAATTGTAATCTCATTCCTGCTACTTGCTAATTTATGACCTTCCTCACCCTTAATTTTCCTATGTATTACAACAGGATATATCTCAGTTACCCTAAAGAATATGTATTAATATGTAACACTTTTGGGTGATACTGCCTGACACATATTACATAATCAATACATTGTAACGATTTTTATTTTTCTAGGGGTTTCATTTGTGTGTGTGTGAGTATGAGAGTGTGTGTATGTGTAAGCTACTTAAAGGCTTAGTCTAGACATTTGAGTAACCCCAATTCTAGCACGAGTAGATGCTAATCAAGGTCTAGTTTGTTTTAAATTCAAGAATTTGATAATTTACTCCTCATGAAACTAACATTTTAGGTAATATCTTAGAAATTACTCTATTTGTAGAAAACTGCTTGGTATTTTTCATGGCTACTAAGAGAACAGTTTGTACCTGTAAGTAAAGAGTAAAACAAAGATATGTGCTAGTTTTGTGTCTGTGGGTGTGTGCTAGTTTTTTTTAAATAAAAGGAATTACTACTTCATTAAGAAAAAGAAGAGGAAAGGGAAAGGAAAGAAGGGACGCCTGCATGGCTCAGTTGGTTAAGCGTCTGCTTTCAGCTCAGGTCATGATCTCCAGGTCCTGGGATCAAGCACCACATTGGGCTCCCAACTCAGCAGGGAGTCTGTGCTTCTCCTTCTCCCTCTGCCCTTCCCCCTGCTTATATTCTCTCTATCTCTCTCAAATGAATAAATGAAATATTTTTTTTAAAAAAAGTAGAGAAGAAAAGAAAAGAGAAAAGAAGAAAATCAACCTACCACTGCTTGTCTCTGAAAATTTTCTGGAGAAGAGAAAGATCTCTGAATTATCTGTACTGATGGACTCATGCTATCCACACTCCTTTCATATCTGTGAAGAGTAAAAAACCAACATATAATCATCCATTTAACAAATACTTACGATATACCAATCATGAGCAAGACCGTGTCAAAGGTAGGAATGAACAAGAAAGACCACATATCTATTTGCTCTCATGGATAAGAGGAAGGATTCAGATAGTAAAACAACTTCACCTTGTAACAGTGATATAATAATTGATGTTCTGTTTTAGCTCGGCTGGTCAGGGATTGTCTTTCTAAAAAGGAGGCACATTTGAAGTAAAAATGGAGCAACAAGATTACTTGGAAGCTAAACATTGCAGCTGAGGGAAGAATTATCACGGGGGGAGCAAGCTATATGTGGTCCAAATCCCATTTCTTTAACACTCCTGTGTCTATTTTATCTATGTAGTGTTACAAGGACCTGCAACCTCCCCACCCCCACCCCAAATGGACAACACAACACACATTTGTCTTCCTGTAGACTTTACGCCTTCACTAGGCAGCCTATTACAGTGGCTGGGCCTGCAAAGTCTGAAACATTAACTATATGGCCCTTCACAGGAAAAAAAAAAAAAAAACCATCAATCCCAGGGCTAGTGCAGAGGCCTAGGTTGAAAACTGAGATAAAAAGGATTTGTTCTACTAGATATGACAGATGAGGGGGAAAAGAAAAATAAAGGATAAAATCTAGATTTGGGCCTTGAGCAATTACATATTTACTGTGATAGGGAGGAAGAACAGGTCTGGGGGGAGCAAGGAATGAAGAGTTCTTTAATAAAAACTAGATATTAGTTTTAAGAAATTATACCTTATTCCTCAATTCCTAAAAAAGTAGCTTGCTTTACAGAAAGCCACTTTATCAAATGCTTTAAATTTTACAATACTTAGAATCAAATCACTAACTGATTTGTCTCATAGTTTAGATCTTTTCATTTTGGGTTTTCTTAAATCAGGTTAGACCTGTATATATTAAAGGGGTAAAAAGTATAAATTTCCTTACAAAAATGATAGGCACTCTAACCTTAAACTAAAAACAACTTATTTACTTATATATATTTTTCCAAAGAAATTCTCAGTGAGGTAAACTTTTTTCTTCCACCTGAGATATCTTTGAAGAGTCTACAAAAGTGGTTGGATGTTACCCTGAAAAGAAAAGAAAAGAAAAAAAATTCCCCCCCAAAAAAGGGGGTTGGAAATGCTTCAAGTTCTAAATGTGCTGAGAAGAATTTAAACACAATTTCAGTTGGCAAGAAAGGATGCTAAGAGGATACCCTTCTTACACTATTCTTTCTTGCAATTTTACTTGCCAGTTATCTTCTCATACCAAAGCCACTTCACTGCAGCTCTTGGCACCACCCTTATCCAAACCTACAACCTCACCCTAATAACTTCCTTGCTTTCTTGCTACTAATACCAATACTCTGCTACCAATAGCTTCTCAACTGGTCTATTTTCAGCCTTGTCCCCTCCAATCCAT
>NC_081557.1:94561010-94580910 GCF_022355385.1 Mustela nigripes
CCTGGTGCACTCCATCCCGACAGCGGACCCCAATTCCTCTGCTTTCCACAAATCTTTTCTCCCACCCTGGCAGATTCTCTCACTTTGAGACTTGTAAGCCAGTAAGATAGGCTAGACTGCCTACCTCTCTACCCCAGACTATTGCCATTACAGTTACTTTAGTTGGCGAAAAGGAAATGTTTCTTTTTCCATAGGGCCCAAGGCTTATTCTGTCATTTTTTTAAATTTATTTGACAGACAAGAGATCACAAGTAGGCAGAGAGGCCGGCAGAGAGAGAGGAGGAAGCAGGCTCCCTGCTGAGCAGAGAGCTGGATGCGGGACTCGATCCCAGGACTTTGGGATCATGGCCTGAGCCGAAGGTAGAGGCTATAACCCACTGAGCCACCCAGGCGCCCCTGTTATTTTGTCTTTAACTCTTTAACTTTAATCTCCGTCCACTTTTTCTTCATGAATACCTAACAAACTCCCATCTCAGTCGTACTAAAAACCAAATCTAAAATTTGCTGTTTCTTCACATGATTAAACCAGTTTCATTTTTTTTTCTTTTTTTTTTTTTTTTGCCAAAGTCTCCAAATGAGTTTTTACATTTCTGTTTGTCATTTTATTACTAGCATTCAGTCCCGGTTTCCTTAATCTGAGTCTGTTGTCCTGAAATACAAGGATAATTTCAGCTCACACTCTCCTGTCAGGAAGCTGTTCATCAATACACTGTAGCATCTTCCTAAAACTTGATTTTTATTCATTCAACAGTTAATATTTAAAGATCTTCCCAGTGGTGAGCACTGTAGATAAACTACAGACAAGGAGTATGTTGTAGGTAGGCTAATAAATAAATAGGTAATCACCACACCCTGTTCATTAGGTACCGTGATAACAATAGCATTGGTTGCAATGGCTTTCCGTAATGGACTGTCCTGCTTCTTCTCTTACCTGGCTGATCACTCCTTATTTTCTGATATTTTTATTCTCTTAACCATATATTTCCTAAAGTTTACAGGATGGTATTGGGAGAAAATTAGTGGATTTTTAAAGTGCCAATTCTGTGTAAGCAGGTAGACTAGTTTTTTCCCAGTGGACTCTTGTGTCTAATTATGATCAGATAAAGCAAAGTTACCACACGCCACACAGTATTGAATTGTTAGAACCACATCTGAAGAGGAATGTTGGTAAATCAGAGAATTTCCGTAAGAGAGTGATTAATATGGTGAGCGATCTGGAAATCAGATCATAGGAAAAATGGTTGAAAGGACAGAAACAACTATGTTTTACTGAGTGCTAGGCATAAGGCAATGTCATAGAGGCTTTTATTCATTATTTACTCAGATATTTACTGAGAACTTATTCTGTGCCTGATAGGACCTGTATTAAGCAGTTGGAATAGTGTCGAGCAAGATCAATAATGTCTCTGCTTTGGTGGAGCTTTATATATGTCATTGAATTCTCACAATGGCCCATAAGACAGAGGTCATACTTCATTTTATTGCCCAGAAACCGAGGGACAAAGAGATGAAGTAAACTTTCCAAGGTCATACAGCTAGTCAATGATAGAGCCTTGCAGCCTTGAAATCTAGTTTCATTTGAACCATGTCATACAAAAAGTTATTTGAGTAACTATTTTCTCAATTTTCCCAAGGATAGTATATATCTAATACTCTTCTATATATCTAAAAGGTTAATGCATAATGCACAATGGATGCCTTAGACTGGGCGTTATAAAAACCTGCCATTGACAGGGAAGGATAATAAAATAAAATAATAAAATTAAGGCTGAAGGTAAGAAGTATTTTCATAAAAGTTAGAGATGCCTAATAGTGAAAAATAACACCTCATAAGGTATGATAACGTTCAGCCAAAAAATTCAGAGGGAGGCTGAATACTACCAAGTATGAAATCGGGTTAGAGGTCTAATTAGATCTTACCCCATTTAACCTATAATTCTGTGCCTTAAAAATTAAACTTGTTAAAATTGGAAGTGGAGAACGGGATGAGAAGAGGAAGATGAGGTATGATATACAGGATGACCATATTTCCTGTACAAACCAGAACACTCGAGGGTGAGAGAGGGTGCTCTTAACTCTGCTGAGGCAACAGGCATAACTAGAGGCTGTTCAGGCCATCTAACCCTTGGAGATGATACAGCATTAAATATGCCTTTAAAACGTATTTCCTAGCTTCAGGGAAAGGCTGAGATTTGTAAGCAAGAAACAAAAGTCTGGCATAAAAGTGCACGTGAGAGGAGCACCTGGGTTGCTCAGTGGGTTAAAGCCTCTGCCTTTGGCTCAGGTCATGATCTCAGGGTTCTGGGACAGAGCCCCGCATCTGGGCTCTCTGCTCAGCAGGGAGCCTGCTTTCCCCTCTCTGCCTGCCTCTCTGCCTGCTTGTGATCTCTGCCTGTCAAATAAATAAAAAAAATCTTAGGGGAAAAAAAAAGTGCATGTGAGAAAAGGAAGACCCAAAGGGAATGACTTCATTTCTGTTTGTTTAGATGTGAGATTTTCAGGAGTGGGGTTTTGATTGACTAATAGTGTACGTGTGCAAGAGGGGAAGAAAGAAAATACTGTGGTTTATTGTGCCTTGTTTGACAGGAGGAGACCCTTGTTCACATAAATGTTCCATCATTTTAAATCTGAGCCAATGAATATCTAAATTTCCCTTATTAGCATCTGTGCTAATGTTCAAGTAACAGTGTGTTCCTTTACAAAGACCGTATCACGTAAGCAAGAACCAACATAAACCTCTGTCAATGAAATTAGCTTGAAGCAGGGACAAAGTTTTCCCAAGAGCAACCCATGTCATTAAAAATGTTAGTGTACAAAACAAATTTTTGTTTAATATCAGCAGTTAAGTATAGCATGTTGTCATTCTAAAACAGATGCATTTTTTTAAAGACATTGTAAATTCCTGTTTGTTTTTTATTGTCTCTTACTTACCATATCATACTAAGTAACGGACTAGCATATGTTGAAGTGGAGTCCTATTAGAATATTTACTTCCTCTATTCATCAACACTAAAACTCTTAAAAAGAATGCGCATTAGGAGTATAGAAAAAAGAGGCCATGGAGACTTTCCCTCAGTATCCAATAAGCCTTACCTCTAAGAGGGGTAACTTGGACGGGAAGGAAAAGAGGGAGGAAAATCCTATAGGAAGGATGAGTAAATGAATCTCTGATGGTCAGAGGCTCGGCTACCTTGTGAGCTAAATTGGTTGTTCGTTTAGTGAATCTACCCATATGTCCCTAAAGTACAGCTTAGTCTACTGATTTCCATGAAAAGTACTCTCATTTTCCTATCAACCAAATGTATGCCTGAACACCTATGACTTCATACCACCAATTTCTTGTCCTTATTACCTATGCTTATTCAAATACAAAGTCCTGTCCATTTTATCTTCACAGGGTATGTTTCTACATTTACTTTCATCACCTGGATTTTATTTACCTGGATATTGAACCTATTTTCTTTGCCTCTGTCTCCCTTCTTCACCCTAAATGTATATAGTTTCCAGACTGATGAGCCTAAAGCATATCTCTGATCGCATAGTTACTACTTCAGTGTTCCCCGTAGTCTACTCCACAAAACCTCCACTAGAAATAGAAGCTATTTCTTACAGGAAACAAACAGGGTTGCTGGGAGGGAGCGTGGTGGGAGGATGGGGTCACGGAGCATCAAGGAGGGCCCTTGGTGGAATGAGCACTGGGCGTTGTATGCAACTGATGAATCACTAGATTCTACCTCTGAAACTAGCAATACAGTATATGTTAATTAAACTGAATTTAAATAAATTTGTTTTTAAAAAATAAAAAACTACTTTGTAAAAAGACAAATTTGACAAGTGGTGCCTGTTTTATCACCTTATTAGGGAGTCATGATGTATAATAATATGTTAAATGTTCTGATGGGTGCCTGGGTGGCTCAGTGGGTTAAACCGCTGCCTTCGACTTGGGTCATGATCTCAGGGTCTTGGGATCGAGTCCCGCATCGGGCTCTCTGCTCGGCAGGGAGCCTGCTTCCCTCTCTCTCTCTGCCTCCCTCTCTGTCTAGTGATCTCTCTCTGTCAAATAAATAAATAAAATCTTTAAAAATATATATATATATATATGCTAAATGTTCTGATAATTCCTTTAGAAAAAGAAAACTGTTTAACTTCATTTTCACCAGAGTTTCATAGATTTATTCGTCCGTAAGTTTAAAATTTTTGCATACTATCTCTCTTCCCAAGGAGTCTCAGTTCTACAGAAACATAATTCTATATGCTGCTTTACCTAAGAAGTTTCTTGGGCTTCCCATGTCAGGTATAGAAATGTGGCAGAATTTGGGAAGTTTCCAGAATGTTATTAGGCAAATTGGTTGCTTTCCTCACTTGTGGTTTGATCAGATTCAATCCCATCTTTATTCTACATGATGACTGGTACCTGTCACTGTCTTTGACGAGTTGGGGGGAGGAGGGAGGCAAGCATGCGCCTGCAGATTCCCCAGCCACTGAGGATCAAGACTGGCCTAATCACTAAGGGAAAGCATTAGGCACATCCCCTGATGAAAACAGGTAGGAGGGATTATGTCTTAAGTATGCTAATAACGTAATATTTTTTTCATGTAATGATTTGCTTAGTTGTTACCTTCAGTGGAATATCTGAAGGCAGCCCTTCTTCAGGATACAATTCTAAATCAGAGGAGGAAAATACTGCCTTCAGCTTCCCAAAGACCTAAGAGTAAATGAAGCAATGCAACTCTTAAAAATTGCAGACCCCATAAACAGCCTCCTAAGACTTTACATAGTCTGGCCACACTACATCACCAGCCTTCTTGTTCATAACATGCCCATGTGGGTGCTGTTTTTCCTGCCGCTGTGCCCATACCTATTGTAGTCCCCTTAACTAAATTGCTTGTACATCTCGGGGCACCTGGGTGCCTCAGTTGGTCAAGAAGCTGCCTTCGGCCGGGGTCGTGATCTCAGGGTTCTGGGATTGAGACCCATCTCAGGCTTCCTGCTCAGCGGGGTGTCTGCTTCTCCTCCCTCATCCCTTCCCCCTGCTTGGGCTCTCTTGTGCTCTTTCTGTCAAATAAATAAATCAAAAAAATCAATAAAAATTATATGTCTCTTTGTCTGCCAATTAAGCTTTTATCTTTCCAGAATGGTCCAGTTTCTTTACATTACAAAAAATGGACTGGACTAATGCCAAGAGCTGGAAAAGTGTGAATATTGGACGTTCTGTCTGTTTAGCTACTATTTATCCTCCATCAAACAGCTCCTTGGTTTTTCTTTTCTGTGGAGCCCCCTCTCTCACCCTCCATTCATGTATTTGGGGAGAAACTTCACACATACCTCCAGGGACAGAGTCATAATCCGTGTCTTACCTCCTCTACTACATTGAAGCTCCCCGAGAGCAGAACACATGTCTAAGTTTATTTTTTAAGACTTTATTAATTTATTTGAAAGAGAGAATACAAGCTTGGGGGAGAGGCAGAGGAAGAGGGAGAAGCAGGCTCCCTGCTCAGCAGGGAGCCCGATGTAGAGCTCGATCCCAGGACCCTGGGATCACGACCTGAGCTGAAGGCAGACACTAAGCTGACTGAGCCACCCAGGTGCCCCTTTAAATTTATTTTTATATTTACTAGTACTTATTACCCAAAGAGTAGATATTCAGTGAATGCCTGTTACATGAATGAATGAACTTCAGGTAAGCTATCTCTTCTTGGAATCAAAATCCAAAAGTGGAGCATTCGAAGAAGGCAAGGGCAGAAATTGTAGACCCTTCGGTCTAAAATCATCTAGCTATCTGGGCAGATAAGAGTAATATGGTAATACAAGATAAGTTTTGTTTAAAGGTTTTATTCAGTTTAGAATCAATCTGCCTCTAAGAAAATAATGTAAAGATAAATCCTAATCCAAGATGTGCACAAATATTTATGCACATAAAAATTTATGTACTTTAAAATGCCCCTATTCACAATTTTAAAATGTGGAAAAAGGGGCGCCTGGGTGGTTCAGTCATTAAGTGTCTGCCTTCGGCTCAGGTCATGATCTCAGGGTCCTGGGATTGAGCCCCACATCAGGCTCCTTGCTCAGCAGAGAACCTGCTTCTCCCTCTCCCTCTGCCTGCCTCTCTGCCTTACATGTGCTCTCTCTCTCTCTGTCAAATAAATAAATCTTTAAAAGAAAAATAAAAATGTGGAAATGGCTTCTATGTCCAAAATAGATGAGTAAAGAAAAAAGAGTGGGTGTTTAGTGTATACCAAGTTGCCACTAACTACTTTCCCAAGGATTGTTTTATTTAATCTTTACAATCCTTCTAATGCCAGGAGGTGGCAAACTTTTTTCTGTCAAGACCCAGGTAGTAAATATCTTAGACTTTGCAGACCAAGGGGCAAAACTGAGGCTATTATGTAGGCATTTATATAACAAGACAAAAAAATTTCCACAAAATTTGTATTGATGAATTTCAAAATCTAATAGTCAGTACATTCTTTTGGTGATGCTTATACAATTAAGACGAAGATGGAATTCTTTTTGGCGGGGGAGGGGAAACATTTCATTGCACTGGAGTTCAAAGTTCGTGTTCCCTATCATCAAAATCATTAGCAAATCCTCATTTGTTAATGCTGATTTTTAGCATGATTTTATATATTCCATCTTTGAAAATGTCTTTGAAATTTTCTTTTCATAGGTACTGCCAAATCCTGGTGTCAGTCCATGAGTATATGGTTTTGATTGAACATATTCACTGCTTGGAAGGCATTTATGCAATTCTGTTAAATTCTTCTCTCGATATTTGCCTTTTAGTATGTCATTATGTTGCAGATTAATTGCTTCCAATTGAAGGTGGAAGCTGTGCAATTGCACAGTTGAATGGATTTTCAAGTATGGAAATTTTTTTGCGCTCACATCCAGGTCCAAAAGACACTGTTGGAACTGTGGTTTGAACTCAGAAAATGTATCTACTACAAATTCGTCTGGGTATGGAGATCTCGCTTCTTAACTTTTTAACAGCACAGGAAGTATATAAAACACCTTGAAATCGCTTGTGATTCAAAAACAGTGCTAGCTGTAGAGATTTCCACAGTATAAATTTGGTGCGTAAGTGCTGTTTTGCCTTATAGCTTTAGACTTAATTCATTGAGAAACATTATCAAGCCTGCCGCAAAAGCTAATTTCCAAAGCCATTCCACGTTCTGTCACTGGGGGCAGGTCTTCCAACCACTTAAAAATGTACATGGGCCACCTGGGTGGCTCAGTGGGTTAACCGTCCAGCTCTTGATCTCAGGGTCCTGAGATTAACCCTTGCTTCCAGCCCCAAGCTCCACTGGGAGTCTGCTTCAAATTCTCTCTCTCCTTCTCCATCTACACCTCTCCATCCCCCACAACCTCTTCCTCTCAAATAAATAAATTGTTTTTTTAAATGTGCAAACCATTCGTAGCTAGAAGGCTATGCAAAAAATTGGCAAAAGTCTGGTTTGATCTGCGTGCCTTAGTTTGCAGAGAATTTTAGTATCTGCTCAAGGGCACAAAACTATCTAGTGGTGGAATAGGGATTCAAATTTGATCAGGCAACCTGGTCTCACCTGGTAACTATGCTACACTACTTACCATGCTAGGGTAGCCCAACTGGCAGCCAGTGGGCAAATCCAGCATGGGGTTTTCTTTGGCTAACAGTTGAGGTTTTCTTCTTAACAAGATGGATTATACAATATTCAATATGTACAAAACAGAATAAGTAAAATGCAACCAATGCCCATGTATTTACCATCCAACTTAAATAAGGTATTGCCCCACGTTTAAAATCCCTAATACTTACCTCGTTTGATAACCTTGTGTTCATACCACTTCCTAGGGAATCACTGTCCTAAATTTGGTATTTTGCATTCCCTCCTTTATTTTCAAAAATGACTTTTATTGCACACCTACCCCTCGTGTATCTCTGAGTGGTACATAGAATTGTTTTACAATGGTATTATATGAAACATGTTCTGCGGCTTATTTTCTCCACTTGATTTTGCCAGCATGTTTAAAATTAAAACTGGGGCACCTGGGTGGCTCAGCTGGCTCAGCATCTGACTCTTAATTTCAGCTCAAGTCACGATCTCCAGGTCCTGGGCGGGAGCCCTGCATTGTCCGGCTTCCATGCTCAGCATGGAGTCTGCTGGTCCCTCCCTGTCTGCACCTCTCCCTGCTCTCACACACTTTCTCTCCCTCGCTCTCAAAATAAAATCTTAAGAAAAAAATTTTAAAAATAACAATAAAATTAGATTTGAAAGCCTTTTGGTGAATCTACATTTTCAGTTTCCATCACCCCCCTATGTCTTATACCATGCATTTCACGTATTTTAATAACCCACCAGGCAGAGGTCATTTGAGTTTGTTATGCCTGACTTAGGAAGGCATCTCATGTAGTTATTCAAAAGAAAGTTTTTTGGTTTTTTTTTAAATATTTTCTTTTTTTTTTTTTAAGATTTTATTTATTTATTTGACAGAGAGAGAGAGAGATCACAAGTAGGCAGAGAGGCAGGCAGAGTGAGGAAGGGAAGCAGGCTCCCTGCTGAGCAGAGAGGCCAAGGCGGAGCTCAATCCCAGGACCCTGGGATCATGACCTGAGCCGAAGGCAGAGGCTTAACCCACTGAGCCACTCAGGCGCTCCAAAAGAAAGTTTTAATAACATAGAAATTTATTTATCTTAAATTGTGTTATAGTGACATTTATGTTATACCTGGCAAAAATGATGTAAAATTGTATATATTATATGCTCTAACTTATATGAACAAAATATGCATAGAAAAGTCTACAAGTCATTTTGCCAAAATGTTACATTTGGGTGGTGGCATTTTGTGTGATTTGTAATATATGCTTATTATGTTTTTCTGAACTTACAAGATAATTTTTAAAATGGTTCATTTTTATTAAAAATTTTTAAATGTAAATCATTTGTAAGATATTTTAATAATGTCATTATTGCTTCTCTTTATTCTTCAATCATATTAGCTTCAATTAGGTTATGTTGATTTTTTTAAGAGATTTTATTTATTTCTTTATTTGCAAGACAGAGCAGGAGATCAGGAGAGTGTGCACGCATGAACTTGAGCAGGGGGAGGAGCAGAGCAGGAAGAAGGAGGGGAAGGAATCTCCAGGAAAGTCCACATAGAGCACAGAGCCAGTGTGAAGTTCAATCTCATGACCTGAGATCATGACTTGAGCAGAAACCAAGCGTCCAATGCTTAACCAACTGAGCCACCCAGGCACGCAGCTATGTTGACATTGCTCACTACTTAACGTCAATCAATCAGTTCTTGCACTGTCCTTTTGGTAGATCATCTCACAATATCGTAATAATCGTAGATGACATATGGAGGTGCTAGCCTCTATAGGCCCAAGATATAGTCTAGATTAAAAAACAAATATATTCGCTCTGCTGAATCATTTGTCTTAGATGCTATCAAAGGAAGACTACATTAACAGAAGGCATAACTTACGTGCTATTCCTAAGAAAGGCATCCAATAGGTAAGAATTCTCTCCTGTTGAAAGAAGAGTTCGTTCCAGTGTGAGAACACCAACAGGTAATCTGTAGAGACGGGTACACAGTCAGATAAAACTGACAAGGGAGGTCCATCAGTCCTCCTGGCTCTGGCTCCAAGCTGACCAAGCAAACATCTATCTAGCTTGTCACAAGGGAAAGAGTACACCGTCGGCTCACCAGAGCATTCAAAGCCCAATGATTGTTGGCATTTGGCTGTATGTGTAGCTTCTTGTGAGTTTGGTTAGCAAGGAAAAGCATCCCAGAGAATCTGATTACATTGGGAGACCCCTACAAACAACTCCTTGGCATGTGAAGCCTGAAGATTAGATCCTGGAACGCAGTGTCCATATCAACATACTGCTACTCTAGAAAGTCTTATCTAGACAGTCCTCTGGCTCAGCATCTCTTAGTTCACATTCCTTTCACATCCCCTGGGCTTCACAGGTGCACTGATAATACGTTAATTCCATTTCAGTTTTTTCAACTGACTCACAAAGCCTCTATGGCCAAAGTGAAGAGTTGGCCATCACAGTTGCCAATTTAAGTATTTTCCAATAGAATCCTAACTTTCTCTCCATTACCTGGTAAATGAACACAATATACAGGTTTTTTTGGCGGGGGGGTTGGCCTGGATTATCTGGTTATATTGGACAGTATTTCACATATAAGTTATTTTCATAGTTTACTTCATTTTAGGCAAAGCAAAATATATTGCCACCCCACAGAGGATTTCAAGATTGTTGTGGGGGAATTCTGTAGAACTTGCCAAATTAGGACATACCGGTGCTTTTGAAAATAATCCAATATGTTGATGTGGGAAGACTGTGCATATGAATTCTTTAATTATCTCTCCTTTTGGCTAAATTTTAGCTGTGCGATGTGAGAGTAGGTCTGCATCTGGCACTGCTGCCATCACATTGGATGGCAGTTCCACTTGGCTCCTTTCTCGGCCTGAGTTCAGAGCAATATGGCAGTTCTGTGATGTGGACACAGTTTCTGTGCTAAAGCCATCCATTTTAATAAAGTAAAGGTCTAGCCCATTGAGCCTCGTTGAATACAGCTCTTGCATTGATCTCTTCTGATGCTACCGCCGTTGAGTTCATTTCCTTAATCACATTTTCCATACGGGTGAAAGCATGAAACTGCTTGGTATCTTCCAGAGTGCATGCATTCTAATTTCAGAATTTAATCAAATGGAACTGGCTTCCTGACAGAGTAAACAGAGCAAAATACTGTATCCAGACCAGCTGCCAAGCTAGCAGCCTGAATTTATTTTTCCTTGCTTTGCTAAATGCATCTTGAATTTTTGAAAACATAGTCCAGGTTCAGGAAATTTAGCATTTTTGAACCAAGACCAGTCAGCTCTAATATTCTTCCATAAATACATCCATTAAATTTCAAAAGTCAGGTAGCTGAGTTAATCTTTTCTCACATGTCTGTGGCCAGAGAAGAAAACATATCCCTCCTTTCTGCTGAACGCAGGGACTGTGTTTATAGCCCTTGCCATCTGGGCTAATCTAATAATAGGGAGTGCCTGTAAATATCTATACATGGTTGTTTTTTTTTTTTTTCCTGATTGCCACCTCTGTACTTCTTATTTGATTCTTGTAACGTAACTCATATCTGAAATCTTTCCCGGTATTTTTGGTGCCACTTTTTATACATCAGCTCATATATAAATATCAAAACTTTATTTATCCCACAAACTCAATGTAGCCACCAGGACACAGACATAAAAGAGTCAGTTGGGTAGACTGCTATTGCTCAAGCCGTTTGCCTTGTGAAAAAGAGGGCTCGAAGAGGCACAGAACATATTACCAACTCCTTGGTTACTGCTAACGCGAATTTATCCATCTGCAAAACAGACACTTTTGCAGTACGTGTGTCTTTTTTTGATCACGGATATTTTGTGTATGTTTCAGCATCCTTTAACAGCCTACCAGGGAATGGTCTTCACCATTTACTCAGGAGATACTTAGAAATGCACATGGCCTCAAATCAAATGGATACCACTGTCCACAAGAAGTTATCTACGCCCTAACTTCCTACAGGCTTCGGAGTTCCCTGCCAGCCCTCTCCCAGGTCAGACTCTCAGTCCCTTTTCCAGGCTGACTCCTGGTCCTGTGTCCACATTCAGCTGAGCTATCACTTCCTCCTAGAAGCCTCTCTTGCTCTCTTCTCTTCAGCTTCACAGTCTTTCTTGGTTTCAAATACCATCCATATGCTACGGACTCCCAAATCTAAATCTCCAGCCCAGTTTTCTTCTGAGCCTCAGACATGTGTGTATAATTGTTTGCTCAATAGCCTCCTTTGGATGGCATCTCAAGCTAAACATGCCCAAACCAAACTCATTACCCCTCCTTCAAAGAACCCAAACCTAGTACTAATGTGGAATTACTTATCTATTGCTGTGAAACAAATTATGGTACAATCTAGTGGCTTTAAACAATAAGAGGTATTTATTAACTCAGAGTTTCTGTGGGTCAAGAATTTGGCATTAGCTCAGCTAGCCGGCTGCTGTTTCAAAGTGTCTCCTGAGTTCGCAGGCAAGATGTTGACCAGGGCTGCAGTTGCTTGAGGGCTTGAATGGGGACGGAAGATCCCACTTCCGGGATGATTCACGCCTATGGCGTGCAAGTTGGTGCTGTCTGTTGGTGGGAGACCTCAGTTCCTCCTTACATGGACCACTACACAGGGTTCTAGAGAGCTGCTTGAGTGTCCTCATGACATAACGGCTGGCTCCCTCCAGAGCCAGTGACCCAAAAGGAGGATGCTGTAATAGCTTTCCCTGACTCAGTCTCATAAGGCAAACACTGGAGCTTTTTTGGTATTCTATTGGTCATCCAGGCTAGCCACGATTCATTATAGGAGGGCATTCCACAAGGGAGTGAATGTCAGGAGACAAGATCACTGGGGCCACCTTGGTAGCTGGTTACCACCACCGTCTGTCCAGTTCCTCAGATCAGAAACCCAAGAGTCATCTTGGACACCTTCTCTCTCTCATCTTTAGTCAATATCAAGTCTAGTTAACCTCATCTCTGCTCGGACTTTGTCTCCGGTAATCAATCTAGTCCAAGCCTCTTGACTACACTACAGGAGCCTCTAACCTGTCCTCTCTGGTCCTACCCTTGTGCCTCTCCAGCCCATTTTCACACAGAGAGCAGCTATCTTTTAAGAATATAAATCTCTTGGGGCGCCTGAGTGGCTCAGTGGGTTAAGCCGCTGCCTTTGGCTCAGGTCATGATCCCAGGGTCCTGGGATCGAGCCCCGCATCGGGCTCTCTGCTCAGCGGAGAGCCTGCTTCCTCCCCTCTCTCTGCCTGCCTCTCTGCCTGCTTGTGATTTCTCTCTGTCAAATAAATACATAAAATCTTAAAAAAAAAAAAAAAGAATATAAATCTCATTATATAACTCTCCGACTTAATAAATCTGGTGATGTTAACAACCATGTCGAGACTGAGTTGCTTCCTCTGTAAAATGGTTATAAAAATAGACACCCCAAGGAGTTATAGTGAAGACCAAATGAGACAAAGTCTGTGACAGGAGAAAAGTGCCTGAGAGAGAACCAGTGCTTAGTCCGTTGACAAATCCAGTGCCTCTGTAGATGCCCTTTGTCCTGCTTCAATGGCATCTGGAGATGTCTTTCTGGGAGGCAGGGGCTAGCTGAATGCCTTGGGGAGGTGTGGTGACCTGTACCTTCTCTAGTAAAAGAGAAGTGCCATGGGATTCTCAGTCACTGTCTCCTGGGACAGGTAACAAAGCAGAAATGAGAACGTAGCCGTGGGAACACGTGGAGTTGATGGCCTGTTCTAACTGCGGGAACGAGACACTTAAAAAATCTCATGGCAGTGTACAGTCTCTAAACCTTAGGCTTTAGGATTTACAGGTGTCAGGAACCCCATAGAGAATCTGCTGAAAGAGATTGACCATCTACCCAGAAAAAAAAAAAAAAAAAAAAAAAAAAACAACACCACATAGTGGTATGCATGCAAAATTTGTTAAGTCATTTCACAGAGGCTGGAGTCCTACCAGAGTTCCTGGTTCAAACACAGTGCCCCCTTCCCTAGCAAGCAAATTCAAAGGTTGCTTTATAACATACAGATGTCAGAGAGAGAATTACCACATGACACATAGGACTATTTCAGGTTTTTCTCTACAGTTCATAAACCTTAATTAAAACTTTATTTAGAAAAGTTAATAAAACTTTCTCTTTCAAAAATTTATATATTTTGAAGGTATAGTTGAGCTTACAGACTAAGACACATTCCATCTCACTCATGTACTCCTGTTCTTACTGTGTCCCTCCTTTTGCCATGGATATCATCTTTAGTCAAAAAATTGAGTGAAGTGGCCCAAATTCATATCAAATATTGGCCTGTATCGTAAAGATGAGACCCAGTGAAAACTCAAGTGCACTCAGATTTAAGAAAGTTCCAATAGAGTTATTTAGAAGTTCAAAAAAAATTTTTAGGGGCGCTTGGGTGGCTCAGTCATTAAATGTGTCTTCAGCCCAGGTCATCATCCCAGGATCCTGGGATCGAGCCCTGCATCGGGCTCCCTGCTCAACGGGAAGCCTGCTTCTCCCTCTCTGACTCCCCTGCTTGTGTTCCCTCTCTCGTGTCTCTGTCAAACAAATAGAATCTTTAAAAATTTTTTCCAATGTATTTATTTTTTATCTTATTTTCTAAATAAACGAATTATCACATTCCATTCTCTTCTCTAGGTTGGTGTGTTGGAGTGCCCAGTAAGTGTGGGGGTAACTTCATGGCCAGTGGGCTGTCCCTCTGATGTTCTCATTGCTGAGATCCTGCTCCGACAACAGCAGCATCTCATCGCACGCAGCCAAGCACTGGAGACAAGTGTGTGATCGCTCTGGTATCCTTTGCAGTGGAAGCAGCCTTGGACCACAGCTCAAGAAGCCATTGTGTTATTTATCAGAATGTTACTACCTCCTCCAAATTCTTCATCGTCAGGGTGTTGGAGAATGAGGGAAACTAATCAGTGTGACATCAGGTACTCACATGCCACAGGCCTAACACATGCTATAGCTCTTCATTCCGCCCCCGATGTTACCGATCTACCCAAGCTCGGCTACCTGTGGCTTGAAAAGCCTCAAGAGATGGAGTTTTGATTGGAAAAGAACGTGGACTTTATGCAGGAGACTGGCCACCTGGGGGGAAGGCAGACTCTTGCCCAAAAACCAAGTTCAAGGTTTCTGCCTGGCCTGAAGATTTTTTTTTTTTAAGATTTTATTTATTTATTTGACAGAGAGAGATCACAAGTAGGCAGAGAGGCAGGCAGAGAGAGAGAGAGGAGGAAGCAGGCTCCCCGCTGAGCAGAGAGCCCGATGCGGGGACTCGATCCCAGGACCCTGAGATCATGACCTGAGCCGAAGGCAGAGGCTTAACCCACTGAGCCACCCAGGTGCCCCCCAAAGATTTTTTTAAAGGAACTTCAGGGCAGTTAACCAGTAAAAGGGAAGCACTGCGGTCTATAATATTTCTTGGTTATATCTCAGTGCTTGGAGATTGTGTATTGGTGCCGGGGGTGGGGAAAGAGTTGGGGAAGCTGGGAGGGGCCAGGTTGCCCCAGAGGGTTTGGTTCTGAGTCTTTCTAGGAAACACTGCATGATCTGTAAATATACAAAGAAAGGTTTAGTTCACGGGGGGTGCTTGCTGAAAATGATACGAAGTTGGCCAGAGGGCTAGGACAGTAGCTTCAACAAGCCCACGAGAAAGCCGTTTTGATCTCCATTTACAGAGCAGAAAACTGAGTCATGAAGCCATCAGTCCATACTGTCACAGGCAGGGATCAGCTAACCTGGGCCCCAGATCCAGGGCTATCTCCTGCCGGCTCTGTTCAGATTCTGCCTTCCAGAATCCCTCCTTCAGCAGCGCTGTGTCTGCTCAGTGTGGTCCTTTGATAAGGCAGGTTTCTGTCTTGGTGTAGAATAAAGGGAAAGTAGGAGTCCGGAGCAAGTGCTTAGATCTTCCTTTCCTGTCCGGAGAAGTACATGACATTCCCCTCAAAGAAAGGTCGGGTAATGCCAGGCTGGGAGGAGAGGTTAGGCTTTCGGAAAATCAGGGCTGAAGGCACGAGGAGAGTTGAAGGATCACAAGCCGACTGAAGCCTGTCGCAAGCTGGGGGAAACGGAAAAGATCTCTGCTTCGGAAACTGGTCGAAAGCATCCAGACTGTGCCTTGTCTGGTATAAGCTTGTCAGTTTGTGGGGTGCGAGCAAATCCAGGGTAAAGCTCGCCTCCAGCTTTTCTGCAGGGAGCATCGAGGGCGGAGCGCCCAGATCAGAAACCTGTCGTCCTGTACGGCACGCGGGGTGTGGCCTCTCTCTTCCCCTTCCCACTCCACGTCTCTGGGGCTATTGGGAAAGATTCTGGCCCTGGCACTGCTCAAGAACAAACAGGACCTTCAGAGGAGGAGACCATAAAATGGGGAAAATGAGACCAGCAGAACACTTGGAGCAAAAATGTGTGTCTGGGGGAGGTTAAATTATAGTAAACAAGAGGCCATGGATGGGAGAAACTGGACCCAATTCATGTTTTTGATTTGGGTCTTGCTCAGCTCTGGGACCAAGTGTGGCAAGTGGAAACCGCAAGCCTGGGCTTTAGGGTGAGACAGAAATGGCTTCTGTCATCCGAAGCCCCAAGCCTGCATTGTGACTCAGCAGCTTAGGTAATAAACAAGTGAGCCTCTCCCCCCAGACCTTCTCCATCTTGAAAGAAGGTAATTCCTAGGAAGTGCAAAGGAATGAGTCTCTAATCTCTAATAGTGAGAATGCCAAGGACCCTTGGCCAAGCAGGGGCAGGAGGGACATTCCTTTTCAGTGGAGGGTGGGCAGAACGGCCCCGGACAGACGCAGGTGCCCAGGGCAGCTGTGCCAGGTTCTGCTGTGTTTCTGGAGGCCCTTGTGGGTGGGCTGGTTCCTTCCCCAAACATCTGCTTGCTGTCAAGTTAAGAAAGATGCACCTGCTTTCCCCTTTCTCAGGGATGTTGAGAGGACTTGTGGAGGGCTATCATGAAGGGAACAGGGAGATTCTGGAGACAGATATTGTTTAATTGCTTAAGTTTCATCTGTGAGGAAGCTCAGATGTGGCGAGCTGACAATTGCCTGAGGCATTAGCCAAGGTTCTTGGCAGCAAAGGGCAGGCCCCAGGCGCAGTCCTGTCTACCTTGGCACTCTGCAGTGTGACGGACATGAACTCCAGCCATCCTCATTTTAAGCTGGTTACATGCAGAAGTGGGGAGAGGGGATGTGACCCCTCAGCCTTCGTGTCCACTACCTCCCAAGACTCTCCAAAAAGCAGAAGGGCTGTTAACAGGAAGAGAGGGTTGACACACTCGCCAACAGCTATGCGTGTCCAGCGCCCTTGCTTGATTTCCTCGCTGCAGTGAAAGAGGGCTGGGTAATCCCGCCTGGCAGGAGGGTGCATTTCGTTTTTTAGAGTTGTTGCTTCCACTGATGGCTCATTCAATTGTGTGGCAGTCATAATCTATTTGTAAAACACTTTAGCTTGTAAGGGGATCTCGCATTCTCTATTTTCTTGGGCTTCTAACAGTTTAGTGAAATACACCCAATTTGGATAAGGTTAAAGTTTAGGGACTTCCAAAATGCAATAGCTCATGCAAAGTATTTTATCTTGTACCCATGTAGACTGGCTGGCACAGCACACAGTTCTCCCCACAATTACTCATGGACCTGGGTCCTCTCTACTCCTTTCTTCCTGTTCCTTTCTCTTTTTTTCTTTCTTTCTTCTTTTTCCCTCCCTCTTTCCTTCCTACCATCCTTCCCTCCTCACTTCCTCCCTCTTTCTTTCTTTTCCTTTCCTTCTTTCTCTCTCTCCTTTCTTCCTTCCTTCCTTCCTTCTGTAAGCTCCATGCCCAACCTGGGGCACATTGCTTCTGTCATACTTCACTGGAGAGAACTTTGTCACCTCTTCTTTAGAGAAGGTGGTGAAAGGTAGGACAGCCTGTCGGCCCTGTGTCCATGTCCATTACTACAGAAGAAGGGCAGAGTGAAAGCCAGCAGTGTGTCACACTTACGGATGGCCAGGACTAGCTCCTCTTTCTACAGAGGAGGAAGAAGATAAGGGGGATAAATGGACTCCTTCTAAGACACACAGCGGGCTAGCGGAAAGCTTCTCGGTTCTTCATCCACCCCATCCTACCAGGACTGTGGGACAGATCACTTGAAATGAGCACTGTCCTGGAAGAGCGAGGAGGCATTATTAACATTGGTATGTGGAGCCACAGAGGTAAGTGCTGGATAGGACAGAACTGTGTTCAACTCCACTTCCCTATGCTCCCCGGCACAAAGACAGAGGTCAGACCTCCTCTGGCTGCTGCAGTGCTAGCCCATGGAGAGTGGATGTTCCCAGACATATAGACTCCAAGACAGTGATCACACTCTTTTAACCAACCTTTCAGGTTATAGATCTCTGCCACTAATGTGTCTCTGTGCCCATTCCAGGTCCCACTGGCTTCTGTTATTCTAGACTTCCTTATGCTTTTGACTGCTTGCTTTTGCAGTATGCCCAGTTCATGGACAGTAAGGATTCAACAGGCAAAGGAGATCCAGATTGAGACAGCTGAGTTGGGTCATCTCCTCCACTGGCAGGCACAGTCACCAGCCCAGCTCCCGCCTTCCCACCAAGACTCCTACAGGAAATCCATGATTTTGAGTGTTGTGACTCAGATCTCTCTGAGAACCCCTAGCCTGTGGGCTCAAGCTTAGGGTTCCTTAAGCTGCATCCCCAAATCCTGTTAATTCTTGGTTTTGATGACTCAGAAAAGTAATTCAGGTTCCTTGTAAAATTGCAGCCCCAAAGCCCTTCTGGGAGTCTCTGGGGGTGAGGGAAGGGTTGACTTATGTTCACACTTCAGGTCACCCCCTCTGGGGGCCTCTGCCTTGCAGGGTGAAGATACTTGGCCCCCACTGATCAGTCTTCTTTGTCTCAACCCCCTGATCTGCCAAGAGTTGGACAAGAGAAACATCTTGTCATGTGTTTCTCTCACTTGGGGAACAATGACACCAGGGTTTCTTGAGCCCCAATGTGTTGCTAAGTCCAGTGAGATGGCTCCTTCAGTCATGCATACCTCCCAGAGCGTGCTGTGCCCCCAGGATGACTGGGCATGGATAAGTCCAAGAACCAAGGGCTGAGCACCCCTGCACGGACGTTGACCCTAGACACAGATGCTCATTCCCTATGTCTTCATACCTCACAGTGAACTTTTGTGCCCTTCTCTGCAGTTTGGCTCCCTTAAGAGTGTCCTTCTGCTCCCAGTTTGGCAGACAATTCAGTGTGTATCTGATCCCCAGGCACTGACATGATTTAAGCTCTTTTTCTAGGAAGAACCTTGGCTTCCAGAGCCCAGGAATGAAAGTGAGATCACAAAACCTTACTCCAAGCTATATCCAAATCTCAACTCCAGTCTGTATAATATCAGTGCCAACCCCGCGGGTCCACAGGCACTGTCCAGATGAATGATCTCCTTTAATCTAATGCTGTATTAGTATAAAGATGCATGACCTTTCAGTTCTTGCTATTGCCGTATTTCTGGGTCCTATCTTCAGATACATTAAGAGAAAAAGAACATTGCAGAGACTATAAGACTACAAGACTATAAGACTACAGAAATCACCAGGTACCCAAGACATCTGTCTCTATGGAAAATTATTGAATTGTTTCTTCAATCCCCAAAAAGACCACCAGAAAAAAAACTTTTAATCATGCAAAGCTAAGTTTATGAAATTAAGGAGAGTACAATTTTGATGGTCTTTGCGGTATCTCTGAGGAAAGAGATCAGGGAAGGATATTTTTGGTAGTTTAGGGCCTGCACCAGGTGATTTAGGGCAGGTCTTGGAAGCAAGGTAGAGCAGAGTTAATGACACAAGAGGTTTGGACTGCTGGCCACACCAAGCTAGGGTTCTCAGTAATTCCTCAGAAATCACCCCCAGTTCTCAGGAATTTCACAGGACTTTGTTCATACCACCATTTTGATGCACATCAAGATGGGGTTTTATTCCCTCATCTTTTCCTACAGTACGCTTTTTTTTTTTTTTAAAGATTTATTTATTTCAGACAGGTGGGGACAGAGGGAAAGGATCTCAAGCAGACTCCCTGCTGAGCATGGAGCCCCACATAGGACTTAATCCCAGGACCCATGAGATCATGCTCTGATCCAAAACCAAGAGCCGGACGCTTAACTGACGGAGCCTCCCAGGCTCCCTCCTTCTGCATGCATTCTTGGGAAGGGGTCTTCAATAAAACAGAGTAAAGAAACAAGGACATGGCTAATATAATAATTCATTGAAATTTACTCCTGAGAAGTGATCACAATAGCAAAAAAAAAAAAAAAAAAAAAAAAAAAAAAAAAT
>NC_081557.1:94581010-94603322 GCF_022355385.1 Mustela nigripes
AAAAAAAAAAAAAAAAAAAAAAAAAAAAAAAAAAAAAAGAATATATTTATGGATGTGAAGGAAAGAAAGCCTCTTAGCAATTCCAAACATTCCAGATTGGATGCAGATGGATCTGGGTCCTGGGAAGAAATCAGAGAAATGGAATCAAATCCAGGATACTATAGGGAAGAAGAGTGAGGGAGACAGAGACAGGAAAGCCACCCCAATACCGGTGTACACCCGATGGGTGACTATGGAAAACTAGAGGAAGATTTCGCTTTGTCCTTTAGGGCTTCATTCAGTTAGCCTGTGTGCTGCTTCCTTTGCCAGACTGAGACATGGGAGGGTGGGCCAGAACGGTGGCTTCTTTGTTTTCATATCCCTACTGCCCACCCAGGTGATATACCTTCAGAATAAAGAGTTTTGAGCAGAAGTGATTATGAGGCTGACTCCCCACCCTCCCTTTACAGAGGAACAATCAGGCTTCCTGTCAAACACATCAGGATCGGATATGTTTATTGTTTCGATGTCCACAATCTTGCAAAAATGTACCCCATTGTATCTATCTTTGTGGTTTAAATTTGGCAGTCATGCATCTTAGCCAACCTGTAATCCACCTTTCTTCTGTCCTTCATTATGTATCTTTTCATGATGTCTTTTGAAGTAAAGCATCATTATAGCATTCTTACAGATAGGAATCTCAAGACCAGTTTGCCCTCTGGCAGTTTCCTTAATTGGTGATTTGGCAACACTGGGCTTTTTTCTTCCAACCTGCCAGTTTCCTTCATTTAAAGCACATTCTGTCAAATGAATAAGTGCCCATAGCACAATTACCAAGCACAAAACGAAACCACAAATATGCATTAGCTTACCAGGGTATAGAGTCTGGTATATTAAAAAGAAAGAGACAAGCATATGAGATTGACAAGAATATGGAGCATTTCATTTTTTCATTCTGTTTTATTGCTGCAATATCCCATTTGATGGCCTCCAGCTTTCACAGCATCAGCTTCCTGCAATGACACTAATGAAGAAATGCTGCTTTTTGTTCATTCTTTAACCAACTGTGTTGCTCTTTAATGGGAATATGGCACTTTCCCCCCATTCATGCAGTGTTATGTGCAGTAGTGTCTCTAGGGGACCTCTGATAAGTACCGCGCTCTTTTCCCTTTAAGATTTCTCTGATTAGATGGTAAGTACACTTTCTGTCAATAAATTCAACATTCTAGGTATTTCAAATTATGGGCAGAAACAGGGATATTTTTTTCCAACTTGGAAAAAAATTAAAAAGCCCAAGAGGGAAGAATGATCACTTTATCGTGCATCCCGTTTCTCTGTGCGATATGCTGTTTTAATTACTTCCTAATCATTTTCTTCAGTCTGTTCTTTATGAAGTCATCCACACTGACAACCATTTTGGTTAATCATTTACACGTAGCTGACTTCTAAGTAGTTTCTTATTTAAGCAGAAAGTTATTCTGCCACTTGGCCAGAATGCCCACGCTGGCTTGAGTTCCCATGGGGCTCATTTAGTTTCTTCTCTGTTTTCTTCCTTAGGTTCCTTGCGCTTGCCCAGAGGCATGGAATGTGATCTTATATCCGTTCTCTGAGATTCCAAAATAATTGAGGGCTGGGTTTAGGCTGCCAGGATGGTGAAGGCAGGGAGGTGTACGTTCTGTTTCCAACGGAGTCTTATCCCCTATCACGAAATGTAACTGAGTCCTAGGTGAGGTCCAAACCAGCTGGGACATAACCTATAATCACTCACAGAGCAGATCTGCTTCAAGATCCAGGAACAAAGGGAGTATCTTCTGGAGAGTAGGAAACAAAATGGATATCCATCCTCCTTCCTCTCACCTTCGGGAGCATTTTATTTCTGCAGGATACTGGACAGATTTTGATGTTACCACATAACGAATGAATCTATCTATCACACAGAGCATCAAACTGAATAGAAATGGATAGGAATTTCAAGGGAAGCTTCTCACGTTCCATTAGAGATTAAGAAATTTCAGTCATGGGAAAAGAAAAACCGTCCCGGTGTTTTTAATTTTAAAAACTCTGTTCTTTCCATTATTACTGAAACTGTTGAGTATTCATGCCTAGCAAAGATGTGCTAACATTGCTGTCATTATTTTCCACCGTACTCCAATATGACCTGATCTTAACTAATTCCATCTTCAATGATCCTATTTCCACAGACGTTTACATTGACACAGACTGGGGGTTAGGACTTCAACCAAACGGAGTTTGAGGGAACTCAGTGTAACCCATAATGCTGACTCTATTACCTAGTTTCCCCTAAAGCCACTGCACCCTAAATAGACAAGTAACTTAAAATGTTCCTGAAAAGAAAGTGTGCACTGAACTTTAATTGCAATAGTAAATGTAGAAGGGAAGAGCAGAAAGGGGGAGGGGCAGCTTAGCTCAGTAGATAGGAATAAAGATTCTGGAACCATTCACCTAGCAACTGTGTAACTTTGAGCAAACTACCTAACCTCTTGATGGTACTGTTTTCAAACATGTAAAAAGGGGATAATAATAGTACCCACCTCACAGGGGTTTTATGAAAATTAAATACATTAATATTTGTTTTTATTTTTTTTACATTAATATTTTTAAAACACTTTGGATAGTGCCTACCACTGAGCAAACAATATGAATTTGTTAAAGTAAAAAAAAAATAGTTTTAATTCTTTGCCAGTAATATCACAAAATAAAACTAAGATGTATTTGGGTCTAGTGAGTTAGCCAAAAAACTTTGAAATAATCAAGAAGACCATTTGAATTACAGATTTAATTCCACGGTCATTAACTGTGAACTTACACCTCAGTACATACTGCATTTCTAAATCTTAAATCTTTTATTTCTTAAATCTTAGGTAATGACAGTAAGAAGTTATTCCTATTAAAATTACAATTGAAGTGTTATTGCATCTCTCTCTTTTAAAATTTTATTTATTCATTTATTTGGCGGGGGGGGGCACAAGAAGGGGGATTGGGAGAGGGAGAAGCAGGCATCCTGCAGAGCAGGGAGCCTGACGCTGGCCCATTCCAGGACCCTCGGATTGTGACCTGAGCCAAAAGCAGATGAGTAATGACTGAGCTCCCCAGGTGTCCCCTTCTCTCTCTCTTTCTTTTAAGGTAGGCTCCATGCCCAGCATGGAGTCCAGTGCAGGCCCTGAATTCACAACCCTGAGATCACAACCTGAGCTGAGATCAAGAGTCAGATGCTCATCCAATGGAGCCATCCAGGTGTCCTATATCTCATTTTTTTAAAAAAATTATTTATTTATTTGACAGACAGAGATCACAAGTAGGCAGAGAGGCAGGCAGAGAAAGAGGAGGAAGCAGGATTCCTGCTGAGCAGAGAGCCCCATGTGGGGCTCAATCCCAGGACCCCGGGATCATGACCTGAGCCCAAGACAGAGGCTTAACCCACTGAGCCACTCAGGTGTCCCTAAAAGTGTTTTGTTGTAACTGATTGTGTATACACAATCAAAAAACTAACAGACAGCTCCTGTAAGAGCAGGAAAGTGTTGACACAATATATCCCATGGGCTAAATTCAGCCCGATGCCTATTTTAATACATAAAATTAAGCAACACAGCCACGCTCCTTAATTATAGACACCTTTCTCTACAGTGGCAGAACTCAGTAGTTGCAACGGAAACCATACAGCTCACAAAGCTGAACATATTTACTAACCCTCTTTGCAGAACTAGCTATGTAAGTGCTTGCCTGGACCACTTCTGCTTGTTGGTTACTTAGCTGAATTGCAGACCTCAAATCTAAGGGTGCATCAGATAGCCTCGGAAAATCAAGCCTTGCCAGGACAAATCTGCAAATTTGTGGCAGACATTACACCCACCAGAGGTTAAGCTGTGATACTGTGGCAGAGAACACAAATATCGTTTGTCCCCAGGCACCAGCTTCTCCACGGGGAGGAGAGCTACTCCGGCAACTGGTAAATTGCCTAGGAGAGCTCTGCACTGCACCAGGCTCTCTCCTGGGGCTGGAAATGTGGCTCCTCCCCAAGGAATAATTTCACATTTGGCCTGAAAGCTTTCAGTCACAGTGGGGGTGACGTGCTTGAACCACGTACAAGGAAAGGTTCAAAACAGATGTGGTCTGTTGGCCAAAGGAAGACTTGTACCTGTCATTTTCATAGTGTGGGAGGCATCAGACTAGAAAAACATGGCCAGTCCTTTGGGCCACTTATGAATAGGACAATGCAGATCATAGATCAAGTGTTCCATCACCGTTTACAGGTGATACAAGATAAACTGGAAGGACAGGGGTAGTTGTTTGGCCGTGTCTCTAGGTGTTTTATGGAAGCCACTGTTTTAGAGCCATTTTTGGTTTCTTAATGATCTTAGTTAGCCTGAGAAACCAATCAAACACAAAGCAAATATGAGTTAGCTGGTAAGAAGGGATTGGCAGTTAGGTCATCGATGGATGGCTTGGCCATGTGACACTTAGGTGACTGGGAAATGGAGGAGTTGCTGGACTTCACTCAGCGATGCCATATCTACAGCCTGCTCCTTGGAAGTTGCTCTTTCAAATCAAACCACAGGAAATGTACTGGAGAAAGTAACCACTACTTGGAACTGTTCCCAATGACATCCCTCAAATGTTAGCAGTAGCGCGGTTTGATCATTTTCTTTTGAGATTTTATTTTTATGAGTGTGGGCAGTGGGGAGCGTGGAGGGACAAGCAGGCACTCCACTGAACACAGAGCCCAACCCAGGGCTGGACGTGGGCTCCATCCCAGGACCTTGAGATCATGCCCTGAGCCGAAGGCAGACTCTGAACTGACTGAGCCCCCGAGGCGTCCCCCACCCCAGTTTGATCTTTATGGTCAAAATCCATCCTTGATGGATTAGACTGCAGCTCTACTACAGAGTTTTCTCCAAATATACTTTAAAAAATTAGCTATATAAATTGAAAGCAAGACTTCACATAGCCTCAGAATGCCACAGATGAGGCTAACAACAACCTGATAGAGCTCAGATTCACAAAAGACAACTCTGGGACTCCCTAGGTCCTGGGAGTGAGAAGGATACTGCTTGTGAATCTTATAAACAACCTTTGTCCACTGGTGTAGGGATTCGCCGTCTTAGCTCAGGAGAATGTACCAGAGCTAGTGCAAGAGAAAGGCCAGGGGTTGGGTACCTAGAAGGAGTTCCATTTCTTATGCTCTCTCAGTGCAGAAATGGGCTTCGCTCCTGAGAAAAGCTGTTTGCTGTTTGTTCCTAATGATGGTTAATGTATGAACAAACCGAACTCCCAGAGCTATAACGGATACCATCAGCGATGCTCTGCACAGACAAAGATGCTAATGAAGCGAAGCCATGTGGCTCCTGCTTTGAAGAAGCCTGTGGTGGGGTGCGGAGGGTTGGTGGGGGGGGGGAGAGTCGGCTAAATGAAGTCATTTCCAGGAGCAGGAGATGAAACGGTAGTGCTAGAACAAGGCAACTGCTAAAAACAATTACATATTTAAGAATCCCTTCACCCCATGGGGCAGGAAAATTTTATTTTATCACTTTCTCCTCTGACATGTCAAAATACATAAGCTTTCAGGTCATTAGGGCCTCTGTTCTCGTGTTGAAAAAAAGAAGAGGCCGGATATCCAAGGGGCATCTGGTACCAGGTGATGGACAGGTAGGACGTTCAGCAAACAGCTCTGTCACTCATCTTCCCTCCGTCCATGGAGCTGATTGCACCTGTCATCTGTGTCTGTCTCTCCGCTTGGGTACCCTCACAGCCCACTGCCGCTTCTGCTTTGGTGCCCGACTCTGCCCAAAGACCATTAACGTTCCGAGGGCTACGGAAATGGAGCCACTCTATAGGGGGACAGGCAATCCGGGGTGGGGGGGAGGACAGCCCGAGTCTCTGCATGTTTTGTCACCCTCAAGAAAATGGCTGTCCCTAATGACACAAAATGATAGAGGGAGCATTTGACTGAAATCACTGCAAACAACAGTTCTTTTTCTGAATAGCCTCACAGAATGGGTCACCCCAGCTAATAGGCTAACAGCATACTTCTGTGTATATGCAATTCCCACCACATCCTCCGGATGCTTGGGTGCTGACCGACACCGGCACCGAGCAGGGAAAACAGCTTTTTGGGTCTTCCTGTGGAAACTTCTAGCAGTGTCTTTATGTATGGACTCCGTGATCTGTTCTAGCGAGTAAGTCATGCGTGTGTGCTAGGGAGGAGGAAGACACCTTGGAGCTAGAAATGGGGGTATATGGGCACAGACGTAGCTGCCTCTGTAACAAAACCTAAGGAGTTAAGAAGGGGAAGTCAGATGCCTTCTCTCTGTGCGACATTCCACGCACGAGACAGTCTGGAACTCTCAAAGAATGTGGGCTCCAGTCTGTCCCCAGGTGTTTCAGCCACTCTCATTTTAATGTACCGGACAAGCAAGCAAGAATTGTGCTGAAAAGCTGGTCATTGATCGATTTCGTTATCATCTGAATTACAGAGGCCCCATTGTGCCCAGTTTCTGGATGGGCAGCTAGATTGGAGCTTGGTTAGAATGGAACAAAATCCAGTCGCATTTGTCATGGAAAATGCAGTGGAAGTGAGGTGTTGGGGAGCCTCAGCTCTTGTCCTCTGTAGGTCAGTGGCTCCATCTCCAGGAGTCTCAGTGGTGGTCAGGTTATGGGCTAGGAACAAGGTGACACCCATGCTCCTGGGGATGCAGGGCTGTGGTTGGAGATAAACCTCCTCCGTCCCTACAGAAGGTACCATGGAAACCCCTCCAGGAGGGCAGTCTTGCACAGCAGGACCTCAGAGGTCGTGTTCATTAAAGGCCAATTCAGTTCGACAAACAGGCATGAGCGTCTGTAACGGGCCAGGGCTGGCAAAGCATGAAAACAGTAAGTGTGTTCTTAAGATAATGCTTCTCTAAAGGGAGGGATGTCATATCCCACACACTCCCAACATGCAACCCTACTGAACAAGTGACACCTGGTAGGGGAGGTGTCCCACTGAGCAGAGCAGAGCAAAGAGCATCACGTTGCCTGCCACCAGGAACAGCAGTCCTGATGGCAGCCCACTGCATGGTTTGCAGCTTTTGGGGACACCAAGGAAGATGTGACTCACACCGGGGTTTACACAGATGACATTAAATATGTAATTGTTTTCAGCAGTTGCCTACACAGACAACAGACCAAGATGAGGTTCAGTCGTGATCTCGGGTCCCCCTACCCGAGTCTCATCCGAAAGCCAATGCAGGGAGATGATGTTCACACACCTTTCCTGTGCTGCAAGCAGAGGACCCCCCCCCCCCCCCCCCAGGAATAGATGTGAGCCGCGGGCTTGGCACGCTGCCGTGCAGTGCACACAGTTACATGGAACAAAGGAGTACACATCCAGCCCCAGAAGAGGATAAGAGTCTCCCAAACAAGATAGTAAGCCCAGAAGAGTCTGGGCAGTCTCCTTATCTCCATGTAAGGGAATGTTCCAGGTCCCAGCACCCTTCCACAGCCAGCAAGGGTCGGGAAAGCTGTGTGTGGCTGCCTTCCCAACATCCCCCACATGGCGGAGTGCTAGGTTGCTGGAGGGGGATATATGTGAAAAACGACCTGTTGTGTTCCTAATACGAATGACAGAAAGTGAAAATCTATTTAAGCTCCTTAGCTGGTGAGGACATAAACAAAATGCAGTGACGCTCAAGGGTGCTGGTCTGTCCAAAGCTGGGAGAGAGACTGTCTCATGCAGTCATCTAATATAAATCAATGCAAGGCAGATCGAGATCAGTGCCATCACTGCTATCAGGAAAGATGGACGATTATCAAGAAGTGGCCTTTAATGATGGTTTTTAATAGCCAATTTTCCAATGATCATACTCATAAGGAAAAACATCTGTGCACTAAAATATAAGGAATTCTGATGAGTTTATAAGAATAACTGTAAACCCCCTCTAGTTTTTTTTTTTTTTTAAGATTTTATTTATTTATCAGAGAGAGAGAGGGGGAGAGAGCGAGCACAGGCAGACAGAATGGTAGGCAGAGGCAGAGGGGGAAGCAGGCTCCCCGCTGAGCAAGGAGCCCGATGTGGGACTCGATCCCAGGACACTGGGATCATGACCTGAGCCGAAGGCAGCTGCTTAACCCACTGAGCCACCCAGGCGTCCCACCCCCTCTAGTTTTCAAACACATCTGCCATCTCAAGAACTTCATAACTAGCATTGAATTTCTGGGGACCGATCCCTGAAAGAAAAGGGGAGAAATGAGAGAAGAGACATAGCCTATCAAGGGTATTTGAGCCCAGAGCGCCAGTCCCTGTGGTTGATTCCAGGAATCAGCTTGATTCCAGAGATCTTTCCTTGATTCCTACTCAGTAGCCTTCCAAGAAATGCCATTTGGGGTTTAAACTACTTTGCGTTGGGTTTCTTTCCGGTCTTTTAAACAATACACAGATAAGCCTTTTAATCAAACGTCTTTGTAGATAAGCCGGTTGATTCTGAAGGGGGGTTAGGATGTCCAAATCCTAATTCTGGCGAGCTCCTTCCCTGTTGGAGTTTCTTACAAGTCCAACCTGTCTTGCAAAGTCTGTTGGCTCTCTTTCTTCCAGATCTGTAATTCTGTCCTGGGGAAGCCTTATCTACATAGTTCGTTAAGAAAGGCTGACATTGCAAGATGGGCCGCTTGGAGGCCTCTTTGGATAAGGACCCATTGTAGTCCCTCCGCAGAAGTTATCAAGGTTACCCAGAGACAGATAAGTCTTAGGACACCTGGATTAGACACCAAAATGTCTGCCTCTAAAGAGGGCCCAGGAGAGCGAGAACCTATGCTGTAGGTCAGGGTTTATCAAGGTCAGGTAAGGCCCGGGGACTCTGGATGGTTGATGGGCCAGGGAGAAAGATGCTTTTTGAATGTGAAGCTGTGTAGCTTCTCACAGAAGTCCTTTGGTCAGTTTCTTGAGGGAGTGAGCTGCAGGAAAATGGGAAAACAAAGCTACTCTCTAGGGAAGCCTCCTACATAAAGCCACACCCCAAGAAGACAGCCCTCCCCCTCCTCCAGAGGCTGATATTGACAAGGCAAGGCCCTGCCCTGCAACACCAAGGCCAAACCTCAAGGCAAAAGACAAAGGATTATTACAGAACCAAACAGGTCCAGGGGCGCCTGGGTGGCTCGGTGGGTTAAAGCTTCTGCCTTCGGCTCCGGTCATGATCCCAGGGTCCTGGGGTCGAGCCCCACATCAGGCTGTCTGCTCAGCAGGGAGCTGGCTTCCCCCTCTCTCTCTGTCTACCTCTCTGCCTGCTTGTGATCTCTATCAAATAAATAAGTAAAATCTTTTAAAAAGGAAAAACCAAACAGGTCCAATAGACTGCATTCTTTCCTCTCAACGAATTTCTGAACCAACTGGAAAAAAAGAAGAGGGAGGAAGATGAAGAGCCAATGGCCACCTTTACTGCCGATGAAGTTGACATTTGACGAATGTGCGTTTTATCTGGGGGGAGTGGAGTTCCAAAAACTGAATTCCAGACGTAGACGGACTTGCCTACATGGGCACAGGTAGCTCTGGACAAAAACTATTCCAGTAATTCAATTTCTTCGGCTAGCCTCATTACATTACCATAGTCTGGGAAAGCAAGGGCTACAACTTTTAATTTTTTTTAATTATGGGAAGTATAAAACACAGCCATTCTAAACAAAGGAGTGTAAGAGTGATATGCCCATCACCCAGACTCAGCAACTACTAACAGTTTGCCACTCTTATTGTATATATATTGCCAAATACTCCCCATTCCCAGTTAAATAATGATTATTTTACAGTTCTTCCTAAGATTTTATTTATTTTGAGAGAGAGAGAGAGCAAGCACAGGGAAGGGCAGAGGCAGAAGGAGAAACTCTCAAACAGACTTCTCACTGAGCTTGGAGCCCGACTCAGGGTTTAATCTCAGGACCCTGAGATCATGACCTGAGCCGAAATGAAGAGTTAGACGCTTAACCCACTGAGCTACCCATGCGCCCCTATAGTTGTTTTTTTTTTCTTTAGAAAAATTTACATACCTTGAAATGGACAGATCTTAAGTCTGTCATTTTGACAGGAGGATACACATCTGTAATCCACATCTCTATCATGATCTCTGTCTCTGCAGTTCTACTTGTGTCCCTCCTGAGGCACTCACTGTCCTCCAGAGAACCACTACCATGTTTTTTTTTTTCTCCTTAGCCCAATTTATTTTGACTCTTCTAGAATATTCTATAAATGGGTCCTACAATATGGCCTCTTTTGTGACTGGTGTCTTTCACTCAGCTTAGTGTCCATGAGATCTATCCACACAGTTGTGCTTATCAGCTCACCCCATTTTATTACTAAATGGGACTCCATTGTAGAATATAGCCCAACTTGTTTATCCATTCACTGCTGGTGGGCATCTGGGTTGTTTCCACTGACTGACTACTGTAAATTAGGTTGCTATGAACTATGCATTTTGAACACACATATTTCATTTCTCTTGAATAAATAGAAGGAATGCTGGGTGAAGATGTATATTTAAGTTTGCATACATATATATACACATATTTTTAAAAATAATATATATTTATATTTATATATATCAACACTTTTCCAAAGTAGTTGTACCATCGTCCATTCCCATAGCCATGTGTGACAAGGCCATTTCTCCCCCACATTTGGTATTGTCATTCTCTTACGTAGCCTTCTAACAGGTAGGTAGGCTTATCTAAATACGGTTTTAATCCCACATGACACATGATGTTAGGTAATTTTTCATGTGTTTATTGGTCCATATGTCTTTCTTTGCCAAGTGTTTGTCTTACTCTTTGGTCTGTTTCAAAAATTGGGTCGCTTGCTCCTCCCCTGCCCAGTTTTATTGAGATACAACCCGCATACACCACGGTCTAAGTTTAAAGTGGACACCATCGTGACTTTGCTTAGATAACTGTGAAATGATGACCACAATAAGTTTAGTCAGCACCCACCACCTTACACAGATTAAAAAGAAAACAGAAAAAAAAAGGCTTTTACTTGTGATGAGAACTCTTAGGACGTACTCTCTTAGCAACTTTCAAATATACCATACAGCAGTAGTGAACTACAAAAATCCTGTAATTCCATCCCCAGGATTTACTTGTCTTCTATTATCCGCATAACTGGAAGTTTGTGCCTTTGGTCCACCTTCCTCCAATTCCCCTTCCTCCCTACCCTCTGCCTCCAGTAGCCACAAATCTGACCTTTTTATGATTTTTTTTTTAAGATTTTATTTATTTATTTGAGAGAGAGACAGTGAGAGAGAACATGAGCGAGGAGGTCAGAGGGAGAAGCCGACTCCCCGTGGAGCTGGGAGCCCGATGTGGGACTCGATCCTGGGACTCCAGGATCATGACCTGAGCTGAAGGTGGCAGTCCAACCAACTGAGCCACCAAGGCGCCCCCTTTTTCTGATTTTGATGTTTGACTTTTGTTTTTGTTTTTGTTTTAGGGACATCACCCAGTCTTTGTCTTTCTTGTTTGACACTTTTTTATTCCACTGTAGGTACATGATAGAAGTCCTTTGAAAACATATTCCCCAGTCTGTAGCTTGCCTTTTTGTTTTCTTAACCTTTTGATGAACATAATTGTTTCAGTTTGATGAAGTCTTAGTCACCGGTATTTTTTCTTTAATGGTTATTGCTGTCTATGTCCTGTCTACATACTTACTTCCTGGTCATGAAGATATTATCCTGTGTTTCTTATTAAAAGTATCATTGTTTTAGTTCTTACACTTAGATTTACAACCAAACTCAATTTCATTTTTGTGTAGAGCATCAGGTATAATTCAAAGTTTGTCTTTCTTCTATATAGGTATCCAATTGTTTCAGCACCATTTGCTGAACAAACTTTCCTTTTTCGGCTAAATTTATTTGGCATCTTTGTTTAAAATCAACTGACTATGTAAGCACAGGTCTCTTTGTGGACCCTGCCCCACTGATCTCTTTGTCTGTGCTTGGTTGTGATTAGTGTGGCTTTATACGTCTTGAAGTCGGGTAGTACAAGTCTAGATTTGTTCTTTTCTAAGATTATTTAAGCACTCCAGATCTTGCATTCTCCCATAAATTCTAGAGTGGACCTGTCATTTAAAAAACAACCTGCTGGTATTATCACTGAGTCTACACTGGTTCTATAAATCAGTATGGGAAGAAATGACATCTTACTGCTATTGAATTTCTGCTCCATGAACATGATATATCTCTCCATCGTTTAGGATTTCTTTAACTTCTCCAAGTCATGTTTTAGAACTCTCAGTGTGGATATTCTGAACATCTTTTATTCCATTTATTCCGGAGTATTTTATTTATTTTTGACATGATTATAAACAGATTGAAAATCTTCCCAATTATTTGCTGCTAGCATATAGAAATAGAATTTATTTATTTTTTTTACCATGTTGACCTTGTATATTGAGACTTTGCTAAACTTGTGTTTTAGCTCTAGTAGGGTTTTTTTGTTTATTTTCATTCCTTAAGGTTTTCTCCATAAACAATCACGTTGCCTACAAACAGAGAATGTTTTACTTGTCCTTTTCTGGCGATTGTGTCTTTTCTTTCTTCTTGTCTTTTTTGCTCTGGTTAGGACCTCTGGTACAATGCTGAATTCAAGGAGCAGGAGCAGACGTGCTTGCCTTGTTCCGCCTTAGTGACAAAGTGTTCAGAGTTCAGCTGATTTGATGTGAGGTGTAGGGTTTTTTTTTTTTAAGATTTTTTTTTTTTTTTTTTTTAATCTGACAGAGATCACAAGTAGGCAGAGAGGCAGGCAGAGAGAGAGGGGGAAGCAGGCTACCTGCAGAGCAGAAAGCCCGATGTGGGGCTCGATCCCAGGACCCTGAGATCATGACCTGAGCGGAAGGCAGAGGCTTAACCCACTGAGCCACCCAGGTGCCCCGGGTGTAGGTTTTTCAAAGACACTAGTCATCAGATTGATGAAGTTCCTTTCTATTCCCAGTTTTGGGGGAATTTTTCATCACAGATGATGTTGAATTTTGCTAACTGCTTTTTCCTCATCTCCTGAGAAAACATTTGTGTTTCTGTTTTATTCTGTTAGCATGATGGAGCACAGTGATTGATTTCAAATGGTAAACTAACCTGTATTCCTAGAATAAACCCCACTTTGTCATTATATAGTATTCTTTATTTATATTGCTGGATTTGGTGTGTTAATTTTTTTAAACACCTTTGCATTTATGTATGAAGAATTTTAGTCTATAGTTGTCTTATAGTAAGGGCTATGTTTTTATGAATCAGTAATATGGGAGTGACTGGGCCTGTGAGGAAGTATATTGAGTATGGCATGCTTTTTGGTGACTCTGAAATTATACTACTAGACCAATCACCTACTCTGTTCAAAGACAAGATTTATATGTGTGCTTGTTTAAACATTGCCATAAAAATATAGCTGGTGCAGTGTCTTAGGTTATTTCAATGACTCAGTGCAACTGACTGCACAGATTTGATAAACTGGGTGTAAAAATGTCACTAAATTGACAAAAGAAAGGATTCACCCACCTACATATTTAAATATATATATATACAGATGAGGGAGGCTTGGGGTCCCCCCCCCCATTTCATTATTATTTTCTTGCATTTAGATTTGTAAATTTCAAAATGAGGAAATCCAGTTTAGAAGAGAAAGTAAGTGTTTGGGTCATCTTTTTTAGTCCTTACACCGAGAAGCATCAAAACTATTGGCAAATTCTGGCTGGCAGGTTCTTACTAATGACAAGTTTGGATGGAGTTTGGGTTTTTTTTTTGTTTTGTTTTGGGTTTTTGTTTTTGTTTTGTTTTGTTTTGTTTTTTGACAGTTCCTTGGATTCGTTTTCATTTGAGGACACCCTTTTAGAAGTCACTATCCCACACTGCTATTTTAGCTGGGGATGAATACTTACATCTGCTTAAACTACCAGAAGGATAAAAACTAACAAATGGAAAAGAGACAAGTTAAGTGTCTCACATTGTTTTCAGATGTGCACACAGGGGGAAGAATATGGCAGTAATGTATTTAAAAAAACAGACACATTTTGACAAAACTGACACAAAACCTTTGCTGAGGGCTGCCTTATATGACAAAAAGCATCCTTGTCCTTACTTAGGAAGGACAATTTTTAAATCAAAGTTATGGAGGAATACATACACACAAGGCCATGCTTTGAGAGTATAATTATATCTGGAGATTGCCCACCTGCAGCAGAATTTTGCACAGGCACAGAGCCATGTGATGGGATACCAGGCAACCACTGAAGGTCCTACAGGTATAGGTGGTCCTATAAGGTACCTATCATAGGAAACACCCATGGTAAGATGTAATAAAAACACGCAGACACACACACCCTTGATTATGGTGGGCTCACTGTAAAACAATTAATTAAAAGTGTTGAAAGAGAACAACCTTCAGATCCTAGATAAATGCACAGAACAGACACCTGGGTGGCTGTTGGTTGAACATCTGCCTTTGGCTCAGGTCATGATCCCAGGGTTCTGGGATTGAGTCCCACATTGGGGATTCCTGCTTGGAGGGATGGGGGGAGGGGGTCTGCTTCTCCATCTGCCCTTCCCCCCTGCTTGTGGTCTCTCTCTCTCTCATGTGTGCTCTCTAGTAATTAAATGTTTAAAAAATTAATAAATGCACAGAATAATCGCTGGAGGAATGTTACTAAACTGTCAATAGGATGATCTCAGGGTGAGAAGAACATAGGCAATTTTGTTCTTCTTCCTCTAGTTGTCTGTGCTTTTGAATTCTTTAACACCTATGTTATTTTCTAAACAGAACAAATATAGAAAAATAGAGTTTTTAAGACTTGGTTTGGGAAGTGTGTCAGATATCATATAGGATACAAGAGAATGGTTTTCCACTCAGCTTTAGAGGTGTTCTTGCGAAATAGCCAGGGATTTAAATCAAAGGAAAACTGTGTCTCACCACAAACAATTTACCTGGTCTCTTAGTATTTTGGTGGTAGTTCCCATGAGCCGAGTCTGGCTCTTGAAGGCAGGTTTGGGCAGCCACATCCTAACGGCTTCACCACTCTCATTTCTGGCACACCAGGCTGCCGACTTCCTCACTTCCAGTCCTCTGGACACCACGAGCTGTCAGGTTCCCAGCCATGCCCCAGTGTTGGTAGCTTTGTGAGCAGGCTGCTGTGCGGCAGACCCGTATTCCTGATGAATGCTGGGTACTGATTTGCACACGGGCCAAGTAGGCACTAGACAATTGACTCATTTTGAAACCAGCAAATATACAGAATGGATCCTGCTATCCAGACACAGAGTAGTGAGAAAAACACAGGGGGGATTCTTGGCCAGAGAAGCCTTGGATTCGTGTCTTTGCATGACACCGGGCAACTCTTGAACTGCCCAAGCTCACTCAGTTTCATCAGTGAATGGGTAAATGGCGTTTCCATACCTGTGCATCAGAACTATTGTGAATGTCAAAAAGTGTATGTGTGTAATCAATAAACTCCAAATTTTATAAAGAAACGCAAAAGCAAAACAACAACAACAACAACAAAACTCAGAATAGTCAACACAATATTGAAAGAGAAGAACACAGTTGGAGGAGTTCAAGGCTTACTATAAAACTAAGGAAAGAAAGAAAGGAGTCATGGGAACCTCCAATTTGCAGCCAAGTCAGACAGAAGTTTTGAATAACCTGGGGACCTACTGCTTGCAGGTGGGGGCATCTGAAGGAGGGCATTTTGTGGAACTGAGCCCTTGACCCCGGGGATCTGATGCAGTCTCCAGGAAGATAAGCATCAGAACTGAGTGAAATTGTAGGATATCCAGCTGGTATCATGGAGAATCGCTTGGTGCAGGGAGAAACTCCAACCCATTTGGTGACCAGAAACGTCAGTAATGAAGGGTCCTATGTAAAGGAGTAAAGCATGTGGGAAGAGGAACAGAAGAGTGCGTTTTTCCATTACAAATGCACTGCGCAAAGAGTAGATGTCATGTAAACTCTGGCCTTTAGTTTAACAATAATGTATCAATATTGGATCATTAAGTGTAACAAATATACCACACCGTGGAAGGTGTGGTAACAGGGAAAACTGTGGTGGGGGGATGGGGGATACGAAGGCAGTAGGGGCGGGGGGCATGCAGGAACTCCCTGCTTTCAGTTCAATTTTCTGTAAACCTAAAACTGCTCTCAAAAATAGTCCATTGAGGGGCGCCTGGGTGCCTGGGTGGCTCAGTGGGTTAAAGCCTCTGCCTTCAGCTCAGGTCATGATCTCAGGGTCCTGGGATCGAGCCCCACATTGGGCTCCCTGCTCAGCAGGGAGCCTGCTTCCTCCTCTCTCTGCCTGCCCCTCTGCCTACTTGTGATCTCTGTCAAATAAATAAAATCTTTTAAAAAAATAGTCCATTGATTAAAAAAAAAGTATATGTGAAAGCCATTTCTAAGTAAAGCACTACTGGAGGATATTTTGATTGCAAGTAACAAAGGACTGAGTAAAAGTAGCTTAAACCAGTGGCTTTACAGATTTTTGCACTGTACATGCCTACTAGTAAGGATGTTTGAGAATGCACTCAACAATTTACATAATATATTTATTCATATATAAAGTATATATAGTGTTGTATCAAGATAGCCTGTACAATTTGTAAATACATTCCCAGCAGGGAGTCTGTTTATTCTCTCCTGCTGCTGCTCCCTCTACTCACATACCCACATTCTCTCTCCCTCTAAGATAAATAAACAAATCTTAAAAAAAAAAAAAGTTGTGTAACTTTATATTCTATGTTCATATGGGTGATGACACACTGACATAATTTTTAGCAACAAAATAACAATAAAAACATTTCAAACATCTATTTTAAAAATACACTCTCAAAGTTTTGACAAAATTCTTTTAGGATAGTATAATGCTTGAATCTACTTAACTGGGTATGTGTTAATTGTCATCTGTTACAATATGCGGAAGGCAAACAAAAACATGGAGGGAAGCACCATTCTGGTTTCTAGAACTCCCAATCCCGTCTCCAGGGTCCCACTGGGAGACACAGCTGTCTGACAAATGATGAACTGAGTAAAGCCACTGATTTCAATTTGTATTTTAAATATACTTCTAAAATTCTGTGTGTTAAGTTGAAATCAACGTTCTATTATCTTCTTTCTTCCATTTTGAAACAGCTGGCTTAAATTATAAGGACTTTACTATCTCCAACTCAAAATCAGAGTGATTCCAAGACGGTTCAAGCCATGGTCAAAGGACATGGTTATCCTGTGCCATCCTCCATATGGTCTTTATTTTTTGTCCTCAGGTCTGTCCACTGGCTGCAAGATGGAAACGTCAAGCATCCCATTTTCATAGCATCACATTCAAAGTTATAAAAGAAATTGCTGTCACCCTTTCCCTTTCTTTTGAGAGCCCAGAAATCTTTCTCAGAAGCCTCCATGTAAATTTCTCCTCATCTCTCATTGGCCAGATCACACCAAATGTTCACGCCGCCTAAACCAATCACTGGCAAGGAAGATGAGATCATAGGCTAATCATGATTCATCTCCTAGGCTCAGAAGGAACCACCCAAGGAAAGGAATGATTCTGTTAGCAAGGAAGAACAAAGAGAATGTGGTTGAGTAGGGAACCAACAGTGGCTGCCACAGGCAGGATGCAGAAATGATATCATTACAGAGGGAATGCACGTGTTAACAGAAGTGAATAGCACTCAAGTACTGAAGGAAAACTTACTGGGTTCTGCATGAAATTATGGGATCATTATTTTTTTTTCATGTTCATAAAGTACATCCAGAAAGATGTGTGGTTATTTCAAGAATAAGCATTTTTAGGGGCACCTGGGTGGCTCAGCAGGTTAAAGCCTCTGCCTTCGGCTCAGGTCATGATCTCAGGGTCCTGGGATCCAGTCCCGCATCAGGTTCTCTGCACAGCAGGGAGCCTGCTTCCCCCTCTCTGTCTGCCTGCCTCTGCCTACTCACTCTTTGTCAAATAAATAAAATCTTAAAAAAAAATAAGCATTTTTTTGAGAAGAATCTCCAAACACTGTCAAATTGCATTTAAAAATTCAGAGTATCGGGCACCTGGGTGGCTCAGTGGGTTACATCGCTGCCTTCGGCTCAGATCATGATCTCAGGGTCCTGGGATCGAGACCCGATCAGGCTCTCTGCTCGGCAGGGAGCCTGCTTCCCGCCTCTCTCTCTGCCTGCCTCTCTGTTTACTTGTGATCTCTTTCTGTCAAATAAACACATAAAATCTTTTAAAAAAAATGTTTAAAAAAATTCAGAGTATCCCTTTGAAATTAAATACTGTGTTTCCCACCTGTCACTAAAAAAAAAAAAAAAAGATAATAAAAACAGCAGCAACAAAAAACAAAAATGAAACAACAAAACCAGCCTGGTCATGAATTCTGTCACATTTATTTATATGTTATTGATAATGGCTTGTTTTTTAATTGCTGTTTGTTGCCAAAGCAAAATGTTTAACTAGAAAATGCTATAGAAATGTCAGATATTAGTGGCCATCACCAAAACAGTGTATTTCTTTTCCACAAGTGTAATCCACGTATAGATGACATCAAACCTGGGGTAGTCACCCCCACAGAGTGGTATCTAACTTCATTCTGTGATGCCGAACTCTCCGTTTCTGGGAAGAGGGCCAGAGAAAGCCTGTGGTGCCCATTAAGAAGGGAGCTGTCACGCTCACGGTTTTCTATACCCCCAAATCTCAGAACCCCCCCCGTATCTCTGTCAGGGTGCTCTCTGCAGGTGATCTGGTGGCTCTGGTTACCTGAACCCATCCCTGAGCGAGCACCGGCTGACACGTGAACTCCCTTCTCCTTCATGGAGCCCTTGGACTGGATGAAGGCCAGGAGTCCTAAGTAACCCACCCACAGGAGTACATCTCAAACATAACATGACCTATTTCTTCACTTTCCCCCAGAATCATAGGTCTTGGCTATAAATAGTCATGATTTGTAGCTGTTTGGAAGAGAAGAAATTGTTTTAAATTATCTTAAAGTACATGGGGAGTCAAGATGGTCCCGAAGCTTCTACAGATGACGTTAGGAGCAGAACATATAGGTACAGTTGCTCCAAGCATCCTTGGGCTTCTGCTTCCTTACCTGCTGAAGGTGGTCACCTGCGCACAGACCTGGCTTTCTCTCTTGCACCCCGCTTTGCAGGTTCGGGGACTAAATCTTTCACTCCTCCATGTAGGTGTGGCTCTAGAACTGATCTGGGGAGTAACTATCTGCCCTCCCTGGGACTCTTCTAGGAAGACCCCTGCGGCTTCTGGTTGTGTGGGTCGCATCGCAAGGGACCACTGGAGAGTGAAGTTCTACCTGAAGAGCTTTAGAATGGGTATGTCTTGGGCGGAGTCTGAGCCATCGCCATTGAGGGGACAGGAAGAGCAACAAGTTGGAAAAAGGCGACAAGAGGCCTGGGCCGTTGCTATAAAATGCATTGACATGTTTACAACTGAGCTTTGTTGGTTGCTGGAGGCATGGAGTAGGAGTGTGCTTTTCCCACTAACAGATCCAAGTCGGGCAGAACATTCTCCAACACGCTCTGCCCAGCAAGATAGTTTTGCGACGTCCCTGGGCTGTCCCAGTCAATGCCTGTGATGCACCGTGGAATATTCTTAAGCTAGTTTCAGGTTCCCAGGACCACTTTTTGGATAAAGCGCTCTGCAACGCTTCAGACAATGGCGCTGGTGGTGGCCCTGGGAGGAATATGGTTCCTTTCCCAGTGCATCCGTCTCAGATGCAGAAGCTGGCTGAGTCATGGAGAGTGGCGTCTGCTTAGGCCAGGCAGAGCAGGAATGGTTCACTAGTTAAGTCGTGCCTTTATGGATGGGGAGAATGAGAGATCCAATAGGTCAGAGGAAGGAGGGTCCTAGAAGACTGTCCTAAGCAGTGTTGGTGGTTTGACTCTAACCGGTCAGCTTCTTGGGAGACTGACCAACTCCAGACAAACTAATCAAGGTCACTTTGTGGCTATCTAGAGCTTCGACCATAACCTGGATCGTTTCCCGTGACACCAGCAACGTTCTGACTTCAGAAAATCCTTCTATACACCGAATGGCATTCCTAGTCAGCAACAGTGATATTTCCTTTTTTTTTTTTTTTCTTAAAAACTTCTGAGATTTTCTTCTGATACTTTAAAATGCAGGACCTTAGGAAGGTTGTGTTTTGCCTATCTCATACTTGTTATTGAAAGGTGCTTCGAAACTGACCTTAGGAGAAAGAAAAGATCAGCAATGAAGCCACCAGGCATAGACCCAGGAGAAGAGGACATGATCAGAAAGCATAGCTGAGAAATCCTCCATAAGCAAAGATAAAAATACACGTAACAGCTCAAAGCTAATAGCCAGGAGGGTAACTGGAAGAACAGCTTCATGCCAACCTTGAAGAATGTAAAGTCGCATTGAGGTGTTGAGTGGAGCGTGGTTACAAGCAAAACTGCAAACTGAAAGCAGGGGCGTGTGACTGGCTATGCTGATAGGAGGCAGGGGATGGAGGAGGGGGCAGTAGTCGGACACTCTGGTAAACCAAATGAATGATGCTCTGTGGGCTCCAAGGGAATTATCCAGTAAAGGCAGGTGGTTTCTACCATCAACTAATTAAAAGTAGGAAGGGGGGGTAATTGTGTATGAGTTTGTGCCCAAGTTAAAGTGTTTTAGGAGTGACGTGGAACAGTGGTTCTCAAACTTGAGACTGTGGCAGAATCACCTGGAGGCCTTACTGAACATACACCTCTCAGAAGCCCCACCCCCGGCTTTCTGATTCAGTAGGTACGGGACAGGGTCTGAGAATTTACATTTTTCTGAAGATTTTATATATTTTATTTTATTTGAGAGAGAGAGGTAAGGGAGAGGGAGAAGCAGGCTCCCCACTGAGCAGGGATCCTGACATGTAGCTCAATCCCAGAACTCTGGGATCATGACCTGAGCCAAAGGCGACACTTAACCAACACACCGAGACACCCAGGCGCCCTGAGAATTTACATTTGTAATGGATTCCTAGGTGATGTGATGCTGCTGGTCTGGGACCACTTGCTGAGAACAAATGATTTGAAAGAATAGCAAAAAGGCTTATAACAACCTTATTCCCCGACTTACACCCTCACATTCCACAACAGTAAGGGAATTTCACGTTGAGTGTGCATAACAAAATTAAAAATCATATTACCAAAAAAAAGAAAAGAAAAAAGAAATAGAAAGCTTTTTCCAACGATAAGGAGATTATTTCTCTTTATGATTTAAAACATGGGAGAAATTCAAAGTAAAAAATAATGATGTGTAGAATTACATAAAAATGTAAAACTGTGTAATATTGAAATTCCACAAAACCAAGACAAAAAAAGATGGAACAGAATAAGAAAAATGTTTGCTATAAATACAGTTGCGTATTTAAAGTTTAATGTCCAAAATATATTGAGTCATTCAAACCCGATTCCCAGGGGAGGCATAGCTGGGACACACGCAGGCAGTTCATGCTCCAGGAAAACCAACATAAACCCACACTTGGAGCACTAAACCTCAAAAGTAATTAAAGAAATCCAAATGAAAACAATTATAAGGGGCCATTTAACACATATCAGATAAATATGTATAAGGATAAATGATAAAATGCAGCCCCAGTGTGACTGGTGGGAATTAGTTGCTTGTACAAATGTAAATGTGTTTCGTGTCTTTTCTTTTTTTTTTAAGTAAGACCCATAAAAATGATCACATCAAAAAATGCATCCCATATAAGTAATTCATACGAAGCACAAACTTATAATTATGAAATATTTATAGCAGAATTATTTCAATTATCGTTGAAGAATGAAATTGTCGAAACGCTCAATAGTAGGGAAATAGTGAAAACAAATAATGTTAGACGAAATGGAAGCCCTTGAAGACTGTGCTCACTGAAGGAAATGGGCTACACGGAAACCGGGGGGAAAAGTACTGGGTTTGGAGTCAAGGAGCCTGAAATTGGTGATCTTCAGCTGGGGTTTACAACCCTCTCAAGTTAGTTTTCTGCCAATACAGTTTTTCCTCTAATCCAGCAGTTTTCAAACGTTTTGACCACTATCAAAATTTTAAAAGCTCATATTCCTATCCACCCCCCCCCCCCACACACACACACGGTCACTATTGGTATCACACAGTGTATTCTGCTGTCCACTTCTTTCCTTTCCAATCCATTTTAAGATGCCGGCCACTAAATCAATTTCAAACCCACTAATACATCACAACCGGCTGTTCATAAAACACCAGTCTAATTTACAGGAGTGTTCGAAGTTGACAGCCATCCCTTTACCCTGCTCTCTCTCCAATATCCTCAGCCTCCCACAAACACACACACACACACACACACACACA